>NC_073304.1:156195812-156430812 GCF_027595985.1 Sorex araneus | reverse complement strand
CTCAGTGGAACCGGGTCCGATTCCCAGAACTCTTTGTGGTCCCCTTAGCTGCACCAGGAGTAAACTGAGAGCAGTGCCAGGAGTAAATGCTCAGCATCACTGGATGTGCCCCCAGACAACAACTAAATATAGTGACCAATGGGGAAACAACATGGCTAAATCATCTGCCCTCTTTTTCTTTGAGCTTTGCAGACAGGGACATTAATACCACCCCAAAGCTAGAGTTCTCTGCTTACCCAATAACCCTTCCACTTCTTTCATTAGAATGAGGGTCTCCTTCCTGCACCCCCATCCACCCCACTATATGAGACCCCCTCCTCACTGGGAAGACAGGGAGCAGAGCCCGCAGGTGGCAGGTCTCACCCCATCCCTCGAGCATGGAGAGGCGAGGACAGGCTTGCTGACTGCCAGATTCTCTGGAATTCTCACAGGCCAGGAGCTGGGAGTCTGCAGACAATGGCTGCTGGTGCCACCTTGGAGGGGCTGCTGTTATATAGCCCCTCAACCCTGGGCACCACTTCCCACCCCACCCCCCACACATACCCCAACCCCCTGCAGCCATTGCATCATTGGAGATGCTGAGTGAGGACATTGGCAGGCCTCTGGCTCGGGACACTGACAGTGTGGGTCAGTGCTCAGCTCAGCTCCTGGCTTAGCCTGCGAGTCCTCTGCCTGCCCCAGCGCTGGAAACATTCCAGAAAAGGAACCCCTGCTTTCTCTTGGCAGGGAGTTGGGATTGGAAGGCCACACCCAGTGGTGGTCAGGGGCTGTTCCTGGCTCTGTGTTCAGGAATGACCTGTCAGTGTTAAAGGGATCATGGGATTCAAATCAGGCTACCTGCAAGCAAGTACTTAGCCCTTGGATTCTCTCTCCAGCCCTGCCCCTGCTTTCTCTCTTGCTTTCTCTCTCTTTTCCTTTCTCTATTTCTCCCTTCCTCTTTCCCTCCTTTCTTCTTTCCTTCCTTTCCCTTCCTTCTTCCTATCTTCCTTCTTTACTCCCTCCTTGTTTCCTTCCTTCCTTCCTTCCTTCCTTCCTTCCTTCCTTCCTTCCTTCCTTCCTTCCTTCCTTCCTTCCTTCCTTCCTTCCTTCCTTCCTTCCTTCCTTCCTTCCATCCTTCTCACCTCCTTCCCTCCCTCCCTCCCTCCCTGCCTGCCTTCCTCTCTCCTTCTGTCCCCCTTGCTTCCTCCCTTTTTATCTCTTTCTCCCAACTGTGCTCACAGTTTACTCCGGCTTTGTGCTTAGGGCTTACATCTGGTGGTTCTTGGGGAACCATATGCCATGTCCAGCCACACACTAGACAGGTGCCCTATCCGCTGTGCTATCTGGCCCTGCCCCCTGCCCCTGCTTTCTGGTTTTTTTTGGTAGGGGTAGCATGTGAGGAGGATGAACTTCAGGGGACCATATAGGGTGTCAGGGATCACTCAGACTGGCTGCATGGGAGGCAAACGGCCTCCACACTGCACTGTGGCTCCAGCCCCTGCCCCTGCTTTCTTAATTCTCCCTCATAGCCACTTGCCTATTTTTCGTGTCCACTGGGCTTTCTGTGAATCCCACTGCCCCCCACTTCATGCAGAATTATCATTTGGTTTGTTCCTCTCCTCCCCAGGATTGGCCCTCTCCACTCTTCACTGCAAGCAGACAGTGTCTCTCTCCCTCACCTGTCCACCCTCCTCAGAGTTTTCTCAAGCCTGCCATTGGCACTCACCATCCTTCTGCCACTCTCCTTCCTGGCCCTTCACTTCCTCCAGCTCTTCCAGAACTTTCTATCCTCATACTCCCTCTGCCCTGTGGGATTTCCCTGCCCTCCCCTCTCACCTCAGTCTTATTTGCTTCCTCCTGGAGGCAGTGCAGGGACATAGAGGGGGAAGAGGAGGTGGGCGTTACAGCCGGCCAGTGTCTGCTGCAGTCTTTGCCATCGTCTCCTTCAGTTCCTATGGCTCTTTTGGGTCTCCTCAGCCTATGTGGGTGTGCTGTTCTGCGTGTTGTGGGGTGACAAGCAGCCTCTCTGGGTAGAATCTAAGTTTCCAGGTGTGACAGCCAAGATGGCTCAGATATTGTCAGCTGACCCTTAGCTCCTCTCACTAAATAAGGCTGGGAGCCCCACTACCCACAGCCTCAGGGAGGACAGGAGGATGTGGGATTTCACCAGGATGAGCCCATATGCATTTCTGATGCAAGCGGAGCTTTTATTCAGGTCTCTGTAACTCTGCTGGGATCACCCACTTCTTTTCTTGCAGGGTTTTATCCCTGTTCTTTTACTCTCATCCCAACCCATCACTCCTGTCCCAACTGATTTTTGTCACACATGATCATGTGGTACTTTTGCATCCAGGCTGATTCAGGACAGCCCTGACTCAGCCTACCAGGGTACACTGGCCCTTAACTTGCTGTGTGTGGGGGGTGCTCTTGGTGCCCTGGCAAGGTCAAGGTGCTGCTCCTCTAAGCTGGCCTAGGTGCTGCCTGGCAGCCTGTGTGACCTGCTGTGAAACAGAATCCAGAAAGGTCCCAGATTTTGATTCATTTTCCAGAATGGAACCAGGCAGCGGTAGGGGCATGGCTGTGGGGTGGGGTTATTGCCTGGAATCAGGTGGCCAAGCTACTCTGCAGGTGGCCAAGCCACTCTCACGTGCCTTTCCTCCTCTGGGCCACCCTGGAGGTCATCCACTCTCAGCCTCAGTGGCTGACTCTTGTCAGAAGGCAGCTCTCCACCGAGTCACCCTCTCTGTCCAGCTCTGCCTCCCCCTGTTGGTGCCCACATTTATGCCAGAACCCCGCAGTGGGGGTGTCACGATGTCACATTCGCTCTGAGCTCCCCTTCACAGCAGAACTCTGCTCACCTGTCTTCACCTGCCCTCTGGCAGACACATCTCACCCCTAAATACTTGAAGGAATGAAGAAACCAGGACATGCAGAGGAGAGGACCAACTTCTCCTTTCCCAGCACCACCTGGCTTTCCTCAAATTCCCAGGTGACCCTGCTGGTCCCCAGCACCACAGGGCCTGGAGCCTTAGCAGGGAACCACTGGGTCAGTTGGCCAAGAATCACCAGGAATGGCCCCAAGGCCATCTGAGCCCCATTTGGAAGGTCTCCTCAAAAGAGAATAAATGCATAGATTGACAGATAAATAAAGAGAAAGTTAGATAGATAAACAAAACTGAAGAATAAAAGAAGCAAGAAAGGAATAAGAGACATAATACAGAGGTTAAAACATTTTTCTTGCAAGCAGCCAATGCTGATTCAATCTCTAACACCCGTATGGACCCCTGAGCCCTGCAGGAGTGAGTGATCCCTGAGAAATGGCATTGCCATATGTAGCCTCCTGTTCCCCTAGAAAGGAAAAGAAACAAGACACACTGAAACACCTTTCCCCACATAACAGAGTCTCACCATTTCTCTTCTCATGGGCAAACATGCTGCTTCACATACACGCTCTATACAAGGAGACTCTGGTCAAGATCCTGTCCCAATGCCCCTCTCCCTCCATGCTGCTCTCCTGAACATCTGCCATGGACCCAGCATGGGTGTGGCCTTGCTTGTACTCTCTGTGTACTCCTTCCCAAGTCCTGCCATGCTCCTCCATGCTTGGCTCATCACCTGGGGAAACAATACTACAGATCCCACAGTCATCCACACTGCAGCGTCTGGAGCAGTTGGTGTGCAAAATGTGAGTGGTCACAGCAGCTGCTTTCCTACAAAGATGACCTAGACAGGGAATCTCAGGGGTGACCCAAGGACCTGCAGTATCAGAACAGGCTTGCTGGGTGCAGCTTACCTGTCCCCAGCTCTCTGCATCTGAGTTACAGAATGCCGCTGCTTTTCCTCACCCTGTCTCTTCGTGAGGTGTGACTCACTAGCTACAAGGGATTCTTAAACAGGATGCTTCAGGGATCTAGTTAGACTCTTCCTGCACTGCTCTTCCTCCCAGAGCTGGATGGACAGGCACAGGGATCCTGAAGGTGGTGTCGATGGTGTGTTTGTCCACACAGAGCCTTGTCTGTCTGAAAAACAGCCATTGGGTTCCTCCGAAGCCCACAGCTCACCCCTGATGTCTGTGATTGCAGACACATGAAAGTGGGCATGCCCCCACCCCATGAACCCGTGTTGTCACATGGGGGATTCTGGTGCCCACTGGAAGGATGCACGTGTTTGTCTGACTTTCTGCAAGAGCATCTGTCACTCTGCAGCCTTTCTTCTATCACTGCAGCAAAGTATTTAAACACTACCCACTGAACCCCATCTGTCACTGCGCCTCGTCGCTGTCGGGGCCCAGCCTCCCCAGGTCTGTGAAGAAACTCGCCGGCATAGGCTCGGCGCCAAACAACAGGGCAAATTAAATCAAAGCGCGCACTGGCACCCAGGGGGGAAATGCACATCAGCTTTGACTTATTGCGTGGAGCACGCTTACAAGAGAGAAAGCAGCGGCTTTTGTCACTGCAAGGGGCCATGAAAAATGAATTAGGGCCTCTGCTGAGAGAGGGCATGGCAGAGAATCTTTCATTTGGAGATGCTGTCCTCTCTCACCTTGCAAGAAGGAAAGAATAAAAGAAGAACTTGTGTTGGGTCTAAGCTTCTTCAAGCTTGGGCTGCTCCCTCAAACACGCCTGGCGTCAAAAGGCAGTGAAGAATTGGGCAGGGAAGGATTTTGCTGTTTTGAGTACAGACTGATCACAGAAGGCAGAGCCTTGAGTGAAAGCAGCTGCATGAGCAAGCACCCTGCATTGGGGACAGGAGATGGGTAGTAAGGTATGGGCAAAAACTGGCTTCCATCCTGCAGATCATATCAGATTATTATGGACACGTGGATAATCTCTGAGAAGGAGATTCTAAAGAGGTGCTTTGTGCTCTGTCTGCTTGAACCCTCATAGCCACATGATATGGGAAGGGCTGTTGGCCCATTTTACAGGTGATGAGCATCCAAAAATTGAAAGCAGTTGCTTACGGGCATCCAGTTTGCATGTGGCAAGGCCAAGATTTCAGTCTCCACATGTCTGCATCAAATAATATGGCCCTCCTTTGCATAGCCATTTCTCCTTCACCTCCTACCCACTCCTGGGAGAGATCATTGGTTTTCCAATAATGAGGGAGGGATCTTTGCTTATCACAGATGGTCTGCCTGCCTCATTCATGCAGCTGGTGTTTGCCAGGGGTCAGCTGCAGAGTCCTCCCCCAGATAATTTGGACAATGTGCAGCCTGCTCAACCATTTAGGGTACAGCCTGACACTGGCATAGACCTTCACTGGGGACAACAGGAATCCTGTTTGAAGCAGAGGGCAGCCCTGGAACTTTCTCTAACTAGCTCTGGGTCAGGCAGCTTCATACTGAACCCAGGAAGCTGAAAACAGAAGCTGGGCCTTG
The DNA here is from genome assembly GCF_027595985.1 of Sorex araneus. Taxonomy (NCBI): domain Eukaryota; kingdom Metazoa; phylum Chordata; class Mammalia; order Eulipotyphla; family Soricidae; genus Sorex; species Sorex araneus. Next base: position 156,425,456 of record NC_073304.1, on the reverse strand, counting down.
GCAGAAGAAACGTGATGTGGAGGGACACAGCTTCTGAGTTCTGTCCTCATCTCTGGGGTCCATCGTCTGTGCATCCATCTGAAATATTATCCTCACAGATTGTGCGTTTTGCTCCAGCTCAGAGGTGGATGCAATACTGGGTATTGATTTCAAGGGCTGCTAAGTCTTCCAATTTCTTCCTGGGGTTTGCTGGAGGTCCTCAAGTGCTTAGACAGTTCTTGGATTGCTAATACACTTCAGTCAAATGTGCCATATTCTATATCTTTCAAAACTGGGTAATAAATAGCCAGGCCCCATCAAGTGCACTTGGTTAATCTTTGTAAATAACTCTTAAACCTAAGGCTACAGTAGAAACTGACTACTAGTTTAATGACCCACCTTTTCTATGTGATCTAAGCACACAGGGGCAGCACAGAGGGGAGAATAATGCTGGGTCTTATCAAAAACCCACACACACATCATTAGAGCAAATAAGTTTTCATCTGTGAGGCAGCCACAGAAACATGCATGGGACAACAAACTGAAGGATGAATTCAGTCCAACAGTCCCAAGTGATAAGAAGTCAGCAGCTCTTTTTTTGCAAAATTATTTTAGGTTCAAATGCATGTCTCCTCTTCACTGACTGCCCTGGATTCAATAACCACAAATAGCCACACTCTCCTTGTGAGTCCCATGCAAATTATTGGCCACACCACTCACTTCCTATTGCTTTGAGAATTATTATCCAATAGGGTGACTAGGAGGGTGGGGCAGATAAGAATATTTTGTCTAGGACTTCTTCTCCCACCTGGATAATTTTATTTTGCAGTCAAATCTTGAGAAAAGTTGTCCTCTTCCCTGTCTTGATAGGGTTAGCCTTGCCAAGAGAGATGGATTTTATTGCACAAACTTTTAGGAAAGGATCTGAGTCAGAGGAAGAGTGAGGATGATGGGACATCTTAGAGGAGAATCAAGGAAACAGAAGCTGCAGATTGGGAATAGGCACTTCTGCAGGATCAGCCACAAAAGAGTCCCCAAGTCAAATAGTTTAGAAAGTCTTGAGTGGAATGTGTCAATGAAGGGATTGGCTACTGGAGAGCGTGGGAGGTGTACTGCAAGAAAAGAAGTGAGGTGTCTTGTGACTAGGAAGTGGGGGAAGGAGAGATCTGAAATACTGGCCGACTGCCTAATCTGGATCTCTGCAAGGGCAGGACTGGATGAGTTCTCAGCTCTGCTCCTTTAAATTGTTCCTCCCACCCTCCCTGGTTGCATACAGGGACCCTTAGCTAAGAGTGTTCAGAAATAAAGTCCCTCAACTACCCCTCTCCCTGCCATCCCCATAGTCAAAGAACTTACTAAGCTTCCATGCATTTTACTCAGTGTGGTTCTGAGATGCTTTTGCACCCCTTGAGCCCTTTCAGCTCCTTCCACTTACATCCCTACCCCTTTCTTCCCTTTGGACTTTGGCTACCTCAGCCCCATGCATGTCCCTGTTTCTAGAGGCATTGAAAACCTGCTGCAGGGTCTTGGCACTCATGATCTCATCCCAGAGGGACGATTCTGCTCTCTTTCCACCTATTTTCTCCTTTGGGGGAAGCTTCATCTCCCCTGTGGCCTCGGTGGAGCTTCTTAACCATTTCCTGACTTAGCCTTTGCTCCCCTTCTTCTTGTTCTCCACCTGTCCTCCACCTTCTTCCCTCTCAGCACTGGCCATCCTTGGATCGTTGACCTAGTTACGGCTTCTGTCTCCTTTGTTAGAGGTGGAGGTCTTGAGTCAAGAGTGTCTTACTTATGTCTTATTTATGAGGTATTAGGTGCATCCTAATACCTCACTCCCTGTGGCCCAGGTCACACATGCTCTATCTATATTTCTTTGATGACTAAAGCTTCCCTTAATCCTGATCTACAGTGGCATGGATATCCTCCTTTCCCAATGTTTTCTGGATTGTTCTGCATGGGTGCACAGAGAAAGAACACACAGATCCCATACACACACATGGGATTCTACTGGGATCCGAGTATTCTCTGATATTATGTTTTAAACCCGATACATCATGCAGTTTTACAGAAATTCACATAGCTACACACAGTGAGTTGAGCCTGACTAGTTCTCAAATGACAATGCCATAATTCACTAATATCGGTGATATAGAATACTGGTAAAGCTTTCTACTTTGAAGTACTCTTTATGATACTCAAGGAGTACTTCCCCACATCACCTCTGATAGAAAAATGGTTGTGAATAGATGTGATTATTTTCGTGCTACGGACCCTGACAATGCTGTGATTCTGTCTTAGGCCATTAACAAACAAATTGTCAGCTCCAACGCCATTCAAACAGGCTGTGTCAATGAGCAGTGTCAGAGGGGCATGGAATCACTCATGCTCTCCACACTGGCCTCCTCTACGGAGCCTCCCCTGAGCTCACCTTCTGCAGGCAGCGCTGAAGGAACTTGCACCTCATTACGCTCTGCTCTGCCCAGTGATGTGGGAAGTCAGTGTACATTTGCTCTTTCATATTTCAGATGTTCATTGGGAATTCATATTTCTTCTGTGAGTTTCTTGTTCATGCTATTCATTTTCCTATTGGGTTATTTATCATTTAAAAAAAAAACCCAAAAACAAAACCCTGATCTGTGAAAGTACAGTGAAGTACAGTGTCTAGTAGAGAAGTTAACCCTTTGTGACCGCCTCTGTAGTTCTTCTTCCTAGCCTATTTGCTCTTACTTTCTTTCTTGGGATCACCTGTCAAAGTCCAATTTTAGATTTACCTTAAGGGTTTCATCATGTTGCATTTTGCTTAGACAGGCTTTCCCTTTCCATGATGTATTCTAGAAAAGCCTTGTCAATTTGTTTTTCTTTTAAAGATGGCAAGATATAAAGAATGAAATAGTTAAAATAAGGAAGGTTTCTCCCGGGCCCACCCTTTGGAAGATGTAGAAATTTTCTAACTGATCCCTTTTATCTCCCAAATATTTGTCTCTCTATTATCTCATCAAGATGCCAATAGAGGGCGCTACCCAAACCTTCCAGCTGTTGATACTCTTGTAACTTCACATTTGCCTTCATTTCTTCCTTCCTTTGATTCACAGTGCTGGCAGGGTTCTAACACAACTCACTGTGCCTGTTTGAATCTATTCGCTCTTGACCACAGAGGGTCGTGAAGGTCATGTGAGATTATGGGGTAAAACTGTGCACCTGCTCTAGCACATTACAAGCCTGAAGAGGTTTTTGTCTCCTTGATTGATGGCGGGGCCCTGGGGGTGGGGGTTGGGGGGTGGCCTCCCTCTGACACCAACTCCTACCTGCCATCTGAATGCTGCATCCTATAGGAGAAGTTTGGTTGGGTCCAGCTGAAGGCCCGTGTGAGGAAGAGAGAAACATGCCACCCCACCTTGGGGCAGGCAGCATGCATGGGCTCACCCAACTTTACAGATAGAACTCAAAAGTGCCAAGGATGAGACTGGGTCACCTTTCATTTTTTTTTCCTTTTTTTCTTTTTGTGTCACACCCGCCAATGCACAGGGGTCACTCCTGGCTCTTACACTCAGGAATCACTCCTGGCGGTGCTTGGGGACCATATGGGATGCTGGGAATCAAACCCGGGTCAGCCGTGTGCATGGCAAATGCCCTGACCACTGGTCTATCACTCCAGCCCCTGGGTCACCTTTCAGAGCTCATTAGGCCCAGAGGTTAAAAAGTAAACCCAGGTCCCTGAGACCTTCCTGATGAAAGACATGATATTTGTCATGTCTGTTGATGATGCAGAACTAATATGCTCCTAACAGCTTAAGCTTCGATGAGAAGAGAGACAGGAAGGAGAGCTGATTGTCTGTGCATAGATCACAGCTTCCTATTTTTGAATCAACTCATAGAAAGGTTGAGTGAGTCAGTTATTATCTGATCCCAACAAATCCATTCACAGACACTGACTGAGAATGTTTCTCCTTAACTGAAACAAAACAATCTTTTTTAGAGCATACAGACATTAGGGACTTTAAGTCCTCATCAGGGAAGAAAATTTGGCAAATCTAGTTGTGATGAAAGCATCCAGCACTAGAGCTAGAGTAACATGGGAGAGAATGTGTGCCTCCCACCCCCACCCCCTCCATGCATCACAGTTTTCATTAGCTAATAAAGACACACAATGTCTTGCACACAGAGCCGCTGGCATGTCTTTCCCTGGACTTGCTACATCAAAGAAGTCCTCAGGAAAGCTCATTTAATTGCAGCAAAAATTTGGTAGATGAAAGACAAAAGGTACATTCTTGGAGCACAAAATCAATTAATTTTAAAAAGACAGGTTGATATATGGTAGCTGGTCACTTAGATCCTGCTGCTGAAATATTGCACAGATCCTTGTAAAGCGTGTTATCACTTAGCTATAGACACTGCTTTCCTATGCTTAAACCACCCTCCTAAAATCTACTGGAATTTATATCACTCACTCCCAAGCACTTTCTTTCCTCACATTCTGTGTGGTTCAGAGCCTCATCCAATGGCAAGAAAGGAACCTTCACTCACTTACTGTTGGTGAGAATGTTGCCTGGTTCAGCCTCCATGGAAAGCGGTATGAAAACTCAAAAAACTGAAAATAGAACTCCCATAAGACCCAGCGACTCCAGTCCTGGGCATCTATCCCAAGAACAGAAAAACATTAACTGCAAAAGTTCTCTCTACTTGTATGTTCACTGCTTCGCTATTCACAGTAGCCAATATGTAAGCAAAACTCAAATTTCCAATGACAGTTGAGAGGAAGAAGGAGCTGTGGGCTCTATACACAATGGAAGACTACTCAGCTTTAAGAAAAGATAAAATCTTGCTTTTGGCTACAATGTGGATGGAACTAGAGAGAGGTCATCGTAAGTGAAATGAGTTGGAAGGAAAGGACAAATACTGGATGATTTTACTCATGTGTCACATCTAAAGGGCCAAAGCAAGTAGACAATGTCCACTAAGAATCATCTCTGGGAAGTTGACCCGAACTGCAGTGACCAAGCCTTATGATGGCCTAGAGTGACATAAAGACAGAGATGGAGGGTCTTTGGCTCATCAGTGGTAGAGGGCAGCATCTTTATACACAAAAGCATAAACATGAGAAGTATTGTAAGCCCTGTTACCTCAATTACTGTAATTCTCTGGTCATCTCTAAGCCCTTTCATTTGGTATTTTCTCAGAGTAATCTCTTGTCCTCACTCTGACCAGGAGCCTACTTTTCTCCTTAAGTTTAGCCTAAGTTTAGCTTATAGAAAGTCAAACAGTATTTCGGGAACTCCCCACATAGAATCCTAGTGAGTGCTTACTTTAATATTCAGAAATGAGGTGAACACAAATGACAGTGAAATACATCCTCAAGAGTTCTCATAGTCTCTCTTGTCTCTTTGGGGAAATAAAGTTTTAAAATATCAGAGGTTGGACCTGAGAATCTTTATGCAAGTGCTTACAAGAACAACACTATGACCAAATCTTGTATTTACTATTTCTTGAGCCCCAACATTTGGGTTTGCTTCTGTCCCACTGGAGGTAGGAGATACCCAGTGTTTTCTTGCGTACAATCGCAGGCTAGTTGAAATGAGCTCCACACATCAAACCCAGAACTGTGTGGTTAAGAAGAAAGACCCTATGTACTTTGTGTTTCTTTGTGCCAAGCACCGTGTCAGTTAAACATACACTCTTGTCTTATTTTAGTCTATACACAACTATGGAAAGTAGATATTATCTTCATTTTTCAAAGGAAGACTTCAGACTCCAGCATAGTTACTAAAAATTTATCTGTTCGCAAAAAATTAATTAAACACTTCCTGCATCGTGTTTTATTTTTGTTTTAGAAGATTGGCATAGAATTTTGTTTTGTGAGGGAAAAGGCTGCCCATATGTTGAGGGTTGGCTGATGTTTGTGATTATGAATTCAAGTGTATGAGTGGGGGGGGCGTGGAGTTACTCACGTGTGTGGACATGTGTGTCTTGGGGATGGAGATATGGATTTGAGATAAACTCACATCCCTTTGAAAGGTAGGTTGGACGAATGCTAATTTTGTAGAGCACAAAGACAGTGAGGTTTGCTAGGAGGCTAGTTGTGTGATTTGGAAAACAACGTCTCTAAGAGAATAAAGAAGTTTGGAGGAAAACTGGGTCAGGGTCTGATGAAGGGCAGAGAGAGCTGTTTCCATACCTAACTGACCTAGCGCACTTGTCCAGACGTGGTTGGACCCCATGGCTCAGATTCACCCCTAATCCAAGGCTCATCGGAGCCTCTGATCCTGCTAATGCCTTTATCCCCTGTATTCCAGGGCAAAAGCAGCACACAAAAAAAGGCGAAAAATAAGATGAAATCTGAAGGCAGAGTCCATATGTCCAGTTTAATTAAAGAGTGACTGCTCTGCGCAGCATAGGGAGAAAGCTCAGGAGGGAGGCAGTGAAGCGAGGAAAGTGTCCCTACCATAGAACAAGAAATCTAATAAAAAGAAACTACCCGCTATTTTATGTGCATGGACGTTTATCTTCTTTTTAGACTTATGTTCCGTTTCAAGATCTAGAGCTCAAGAGAGAAAAGGAGAGAAAAAATCTGAGTGATATATATTTACACACATACATAATCAGTGACCAGAGGTAATTAAATCTTTGTGCTTCAGTGAGAACAGAATGAGACAAGCTCTCACCTGCCACACGGCGGGCTCTCTGGCTAGGAGACCCTCACACCGTCTGTCCCCATTGCACATATTTCAGTCAACAGTGGCAGCTTACTGTATAGTACTGTGGTTGATAAATCCGGAGCCAGAACAATCTCATTCAATATGGCGAGGAGGAATTACAGATCTCTGTTCCACTCTGCAAACAGTCCTGTAAAATGGATATTTTACAGGCCAGAATTCATTTCCCAAATTTTATAGTCAGGATTGAAATCCAGATTCCTGATTTTCCATTTTCTCTGCATTCCATCGCGTGGTTTGAGGGCTTTATTTCATTTTGTTGGGGGGGGCACACCTATCACCGGTGCTCAGGGCTGAACTCCTAGCTCTGTCCTGAGAGGTCACCTCCAGAAGTACTCAGGGACCATGTGGAGTGCCAAGGATTAAACCAGAGTTGGCAGTGTGTCAGACAAGTACCTAACCCTTTGCCATTGTTTTTATTTTAGTTTTGGGGTCACATCCGCATTGCTCAGTGCTTACCGCAGCTCTGCACTCATGCTTTGGGGATCAAACCAGAGTCACTGCATTCAAGGCAGGTGCCTTAACCTTTGTACTTATATCTCCAGCCTACAAACCTTGATGTTGAGCTGAGATTATTCTGAATCCACTACTGAGCTAGGGAGGGGAGAAGACATAATGATTACATGATTTGGGGACATTTGCAAGCCAACAGTTGAAAAAAAATAAGTTCCCCAAATCCCATCACTCTAGAGCAAACTGCAAACACATCTGAAGACGTGATTTACTTCATCAAGTGAGTTCTTTAAAATCAACTTTACTGAACTATAATTTGCATACAGTGGAATTCAAACATTTTATGGTTGATGGCTTTTGACAAATTGTATAGCTATGTAACCACCAACTCAATCAAAACAGAAAAACCTCTGCAACTACTCAGAAATATTCTTCATGCCCCTTTATCCTTATTTCCACAGCTCAGCACCCTGCCTCGGGCTGCCACTGATGGGATTTTTGTAGTGTGGATGGAATTTCACATATATGGTATTCTACCACATGTTCCTTTTCCACTTAGCATAACTTCTATGTAATGTACCCATGTTGTTGGGTGTACTACTACAAGACTTAGTTACACCATCGTAAGTCATCTTTCCATTTGTTAAAGGGCATGTAGGTTAATCCTTACTTCTTGAAAGCTATTTATCTTATTTTTTCTCTAAGTTTTATTTCCCTTGGATAAATGTCAAGAATTTGAATAGCTGTCACATGTTAAGTGTCTGCCAAATTTTACAAGATATATCAAGAAGGTTTTCAAAAGTGGATGAGCCACTTTGTTTCCAAATATATAAAAAATTCCCCATTGAACTGCATCTCAGCCCTTTAGAAATTTTTCTCACTTTCCCTCTTTCTCTCTCACCATTTATAATATAATACATTCAAATATAAGAAATTAAAATAAACATACACAGTTAGAACATTATGGGAATAAAATTAGCATATGTTAAACTTTGTTTACTGTGTGCAATTAAGGATTTTTGTATATACTCACAGAATTGTACAAGTATTAATTTTTTTGTAATGCAATATAATCAATTTTAGGAAGACAATCTCACTCAAAGAAAGGTGTCTCTTCTAGAAATTGCTATACATTTCATCCCCACCTCCATATCTTTCCATCATCCTCAACAAACATCAATTTGTGGTTTTAGAATTTCCCACTTGGCACATTTCATGTCAAAGCATTCCTCAGTGTGTCATCTCTGGTCACCACCTCCACAGGCTTACTGTGATATTCTCAAGGTTTCTTCATGTGGTGCCACTGATCAGCAATTTATTGCTTGTTATGATCAAACAACACCCACCCACTTTTGTTTACTCTTCATCAGTTTACATCTTTCCTTTTGGGGCTCTTACCTGTGACTGCTCAGGTACACAGTTCTGTGCAATTACAATCATTTCTCCCAGGATTTATCTCAGAATATATTCTTGGGCCACATGGAAAACATTCATTATCAAGTTACTGATGCATTATTTCTTCAAAAACACTCATGACATAAAGACTGTGTATTTTTCTAAGAGCTCATTTCTAAATAAGAGATACCTACATCTGTGTAAATACCAGCTGGCCCAGGATTGAAGGAACAGATCCTTATTGATGAGGATAAGGACACTTAAAATGGATACACTAGTATCTGAAGATCTCACACATCTTTAATTGTTTCTTCTAGCTTGTTTTCCTTATTCAAAAATATGTCTTTTAGTGCAAGCCTAATTCTTAACAGCAAGCTATCAAATCAATAAGACTTTTAAGGTGCTTGAAACAAAAGCCAACCCTCCAAGGAACCATTACTAATTCCACAGTTGTATTTGATAATGTCATATCAAAATAATTACTTTCTAGCGATATTTTCTGAAGCAATTTCCTTAAAATTATCTGAAATTTACTTTAAAATACTCTAAGAAACTAAAATACTCGCTAAATAAGATGGTCAGAATGTTGATCATAGTAAAATCTGGTTGTCCTGTGTATCATACTTTAAAATCTATTAAAATATATTATTCTTGGGGGCCAGAGTGATGATACAGCAGATAGCATACTTGCCTTGCATGTGGCCAACCTGGGTTTGATTCTTCATACCCCTTTTAGTCCCCTGAGCACCACGAGGTGTGATCCCTGAGCCCAGAGCCAGGAGTAATCCCTGAGCACCAATGGATATGGTCCCCAAACCAAGTGAAATAAAATAAAAATATTTCATGCTCCTTGGATTCAGGGAAAACTCAATGGTATGGTGACAGCCTTGTGGGTCTGGGCTGGGGGTTCAATTTTAAGGCATATCCACTGGGGCCCCTCGGAGAGGGTGGGTTGAGTTTCCCTCCCTGCCCTGAGTGGAGCCCCAGCAGCTGAAGACCTCCAGAACCCAGCCACAGCCATGCTTAAGGCCCCTCTCCACACATTTGGATGAGCCTCACGCATGAAGGAACCAGCAGAGGAACCCAGGTGTATGGGGTTCCAGGGCTGAGATCTCCAAACCTGCTTGGGTCGGGATTGGGCCTCTTCCACCCAGATGCCCCATTTTTCCAGTAGTAGGCAGTCACACCCAGAAACTGCCCCCCTGCGCCGTGTAATCCCATCAATGGCCAACATCTGGGGACTGTAAAACCAAGCTCTCACAAAGCAGCCGTGTGACATTTTATAGCCTAGTTCTCCCTCTCAGAGAACTTGTCTAGCTACTGAGAGTTTCCTGCCCTGGCAGGAAACTGAGAGCCTGGTAAGCTTCCTGTAGAGTATTCATATGCCAAAACCAGTAACAATGATGGTCTCATTCCCCTGACCCTAAAAGTGCCTTCAATGTGGCACCATTGGGAAGGATGAGTAAAGAGAGGCTTCTAAAATCTCAAGGCTAGGACGAATGGAGATGTTACTGAGACCGCTGGAGAAAATCAATGGTCAATGGGATGATGATGATGATGATGATGATGATGATGATGATGATGATAACCCACAAATTGAGTATAATCCCAACATCACTAAAGTTGAGGTCTTTAGAATCACTACAGAGTGTGTGATCTCTTGCTCAATGCACACAGACACACACACCAGCACACATGCATGCACACCCCACAACTAAGAGTCACCATAACAGCAATAATTACAACAAAAGGGAAGGAAATGGGTAAATATCAATTTTCTACCCTCAAGTTTCAAGACAAATGGGCCAAAGCTGGTTTGGGATTATTTCCTGAGTTTTATTTTCTGAGTTCCATAAAATGAAAGGCATATTTGACAATTAATTTTTCATGTTAAGTTATTAAGAACTGTAAACGGTATGTGTATTGACAAATCATTCAACACCCATTGAAGGCAAAGAGAAATGCTTGCAGTAAGAGTAATCTGTTAAGGCCATCTCTTGTTCCTGGGGCTCTGTTCTCTGCACAACACAGTAAGGGCTGACTTTTTTTTTTAATTTATTAAAGCACCACGATTTCTAAAGTCAGTCATAACTGAGTTTTTGATATACAGTGTTCCAGCACCAATCCCACTGCCACCATCAACTTCTCTCCACCAGGGTTCCCAGGTTTCCTCCCATAATCACCCCTCGCCCTCCAGCACCTCCATCCTCAGCTGCATCTGGACAGGCACTTTTTAAAGCCAATTATTAAAGTTTGGGTCTCATGATTTCAGTGTTGTTGACTGTAGTTTGGAGATTTAGTCTGTCATGACTTGCAACCACTAATGTAGCTGTGTCCCCTTGCCCCTCATTGATTCTCATCTCATTTTCTTCTCCTCCCCTCTGCTCTATTTCTTTCCTTCTCCTCTGTACACTCTGGGGCCAAGGGTGATCTAGGCACCACCACCCTGCCTTTAAACGGTTGCATCTCTTCATTCAGTTATTCTAACTACCATATATAAGCCAGATCATCCTGTGTTCATCCTATGGCTTACTTTACTTAACATGATGTCCTCCAGCTACATCTATGTAGCAGCACATTGCATTCCTTACAGTTGTGTAGGAAGGGGTGACTTTTAAACTCTACACTGCGCCGAGATTCTGACTTCCACCAGCCACCTCCCTAGGTGCATTCTCATACCACTCACTCTTTCATTCGGATTTATGTTTGTGCTCTTGGCCTCTGATGTCCTAACTAATGCAGGGTTAGAAACCACTCCTAGCAAAGGGGTGAAAACGAGCCATTTGATCATGCTCACAGTATCCAGGGTGGGGACTGGGACCAAGCACAGTCAGGACAGCTTAACTCTGCTCTGTAACATGTGGGGCCTGACCTGGGAAGACCTGAAGGCTGAAGACACTAGACAGCTTAGAGGGTGAAAGCATCTGGAAGTGCATCCTCGCCTGGCCATCGAATTGCTTGTGCTTCCTGCTGGCTAAGCCCTCTGCCAGGATGCCAGCCAGACTTAGACCCTGCAGGGGCCCGCTTTGGGCTGCCTCCCAACAGGGCAGCTGGACTCTGAAGAGCAGGTGAAACTGCCTACAACATTACCGCATTGGTTGTAAGAGGAAGGGGCAGTGGAGTCCATCTGCAATCAGATGGCTGCTGGCATCATTGTGGCCAGGGAAACAGTGTAGAGAAATTTCTGGAAAAATAAACGTGTCTTGCCTCAAGGAAATCTTTTTGGTTTCCTCTCTCTGGGAAAGGTTCTTCTGAACCTCATGCTAGGCTCGTTCTTGATTTTCCAGAATCTCCACATTGAGTCTGACATGAACCTTTCTCTCTCCAAGTCTGCACTTTCTCCCTGTCTCTTTTCAGACTCCAGTTGTACCTAAGGTCAATGTGTAGCTGAAATAACCAACTGAACAAACAGATATGCAGAGCTCCTCTGTCACTCTGAGCTCCAACTACCCAATGGCATAATTTATTTTGAAAGCTCTGCATCAATGAGGTAGGAAGGCTAATGAGCACCACGCATATGCAAGTCAAGAAACTATAAGACCCATGATACCTTGCATTCTTCCATTGAAATGAAGGACAAGGGTCCTTCGAAACCAAATTTTAGTTAGTTGGTGGTCGCATGATTGAAAGGTTCAAGGAAAGAATCTAAAAAGTGTGAATGTCACCATGAACACACACGCATGTACACACACACATTGCCTGTTTATTCTATTGTTTTGTTTCTGAATAAATTCCTCCCTTGACCAGATTAGTTGATTGTCTTTTTGAGGTGGGCTCTTTTTACGAGATACCTCCACTTCCGTCTCCCACTGGCACTGTAACTGCATATTAATCAAATGGGATTCATCATTGTTTCCTATACTTTTTGTTACAGTGAATGGCATTGCTTGTCCCATTGCTTCATTTGGAAAACTGAAAACTATTTTAGTTTGTTTCTCCTTAGTCTACATCAATTTGCTAATCCAAATTTTTTCAACCTGCTCAATATTCTTATTTCGGATACCTCCATGCCCTTACTACTCTGTATGCGCCACTTCCAGGGGGAGACTTGTGCTCTCGGACAGTATCATTTACCTGCTTCTTGTCTTCAACTTGTGATTTGGCTTCACCCTCCATTCTGCTGCTAGAGGGTGCTGTCTATCATAAAAATCTCACCATGTACCCCTTTCTCAAGGTTTGCAACAGGTGCATGTCCCAGGCTCCCCAGGAATACCTAAAGTCCTTCTGTTTGCAGATGACCACAGTTCCTGTGAACCATTCTTTTCACTAGACATTTAACCAATATCAAGTCCAAGATAGATAAATTATTCTTAGACATCTCTTGAAACACCATCTCCATTTGTGCCTGCATGACTTTCAGCTCCACTTGCTTGCAATCCTTTCCACGTTTTCCCTTCCAGAGTTTATGTATAAGTCTGGTCTCTCAATTTATAGTCACTGCATCCAGGTATCATTCTCTGATACTCAGTTCCCTTCACCCACACTTATATATACACCCAAATGAATAACTAGAACTCTGTTGACTTGTGGGTATAAGTCATCAATAATTTCCTCTATGTACTTCCAATACAAAACATTACTTGGCAGGGAGGAGTGGAGTGATGTACAGTGGGTAGGTGATTGCCTTGCCTGCAACTGACTTGTGTTCAATCCCTGGCACCCCATATGGTGTCCAAGGCCACCAAGAATGGTCCCTGAACACACAGAAAGGAGCACTGCTGGATATGGCCCCCAAACAAACAAAAAAATCACCAAGGGTTACAAGGGTTCTGAAAAATAATACTCTATGCTCCACACGATGGAGCGATAGCGCAGCGGGTAGGGTGTTTGCCTTGTACATGGCCAACACAGGTCGATTCCTCCACCCCTCTCAGAGAGCCTGGCAAGCTACCGAGAGTATTCCGCCCCCATGGCAGAACCTGGCAAGCTCAAGCTACCTGTGGCATATTCGATATGACAAAAATAGTAACAACAAATCTCACAATGGAGATGTTACTGGTGCCCACTTGAGCAAATCAATGAACAACGGGCCGACAGTGCTATGGACAGTGCATGCTCCACACAAGACCTCCATCTCAGGATTCTCTCATTTATTAACTATAACCAATCCTGATGAGTGTCTCTTAGTGCAGTTGAGGCGTGGTCTGAACAGGACTGCATGTAAAGTCTGCCTCTAAGCAATTGTAGGCACTCAGCTAGTGTTATTTAAATGATTAGTGGAAGGCGTGAGCCACCATGGTGCTGACCTAGGGTCATCAGAGAAATCTCTCTTAAGGGCAAGAATCTCCATTTCCAAGAAATTTTCAATTTCCAAGTTGAATTGCACAAGTAAGTGAATGTGAGCTGGCCAGGAAATCTTCCTTGTTTGGTCTTTACTTCCATAACCTGAAGACAGAGGAGTCAGGTGACATCTTGGAAGCCCCACCTCTCCATCAGCCCAGCCCCCTGCACCCTGCTGTCTGATTTCTTCTCAGATTACACTAAACTGCAAGTGCCTGGGGGAACTTTCTGGAGTTCACAAGTGGATCTTGTGGTTCCCTTTACTAGTTTCTCCTAAGATTTGCGTTGGTTTCTGACTATATTGCCCCACCCAAATCCCAAAGACACACAAAGAGGTTTTTTTTTTTTTTTTTTTGGTTTTTGGGTCACACCTGGCGATGCACAGGGGTTACTCCTGGCTCTGCACTCAGGAATTACTCCTGGTGGTGCTCAGGGGACCATATGGGATGCTGGGATTTGAACTTGGGTCGGCCGCGTGCAAGGCAAACGCCCTACCCGCTATGCTATCACTCCAGCCCCCCACACAAAGAGTTCTTAAAAGTTGGTTATCATTGTCTGTAGATCTTGTTGAAAAAATCAAGCGGGAGGCAGATAAAATAATTTTCAATTTTAGCAGCTTTGTGGGGGGTGGTGGTGGTGTTTATCACATGGTAGACATTCTGGAATGCACATAAATCTTCATTTAACTTTATTTGACATCTGCTGCTTTCAGAACACCTTGCTAACACTGAGCAGTCCTTGTCTAATACTGAAGTCAGCTAACAGCTATTGGGCATGGCCCCTAGGTCTGACCAGTGATTAGTTACATTTCCTGTTAGTTCTGTTACTGACCATACCAGTTACTGAAGCCTAATCACAACCCTAAGGGAGCTTTTCTTTCTTTCTTTCTTTCCTTCCTTCTTTCTTTCCTTCCTTCCTTCCTTCCTTCCTTCCTTCCTTCCTTCCTTCCTTCCTTCCTTCCTTCCTTCCTTCCTTCCTTCTTTCTTTCTTTCTTTCTTTCTTTCTTTCTTTCTTTCTTTCTTTCTTTCTTTCTTTCTTTCTTTCTTTCTTTCTTTCTTTCTTGTTTTTAACAGGAAACAACATTGCTGATTTCCATAGCAGCTATAATTGTAAGCCAATTTATCATCTTTGGTCAATGTCCTGATAGGGTCTAAGTAAATAAGCTCTATCATAGAGTCTAGGTAAATGTAATTCCGGAAAGAATTTTTTTTAAATATATAGGATTCTTTTTCCACAATTGTATTTACGCAAATACCAAAATCACTTGTTTTCAATCCAGACTGAATTTGATTGAATCCCAATAGTTATGGACATTACTCCACTCAACAGGCATGTGCCATAGGAAAATCTTTATTTATAAATCCAGTCTATTTTTTTTAATTAAAAATATGTAAACCCTTAAAACATTGAAGTTCTTTGGTTTACATTATTGTTGATAATGGTTAATAACACCACACTCGTCACCAGTGTACCTTCCCTCTTCCTCCCCAAGGTTCCCAATGCCCTTCCTTTTCAGCCCAGCTTCCCCAAATTCAGTTGTATGCATTAGTTCTCTTGTTGTCCTTGGCCCTTTGTTGCTACCTTGCTATGCATCTTTTAGTCCCACATACAAGAGTGGAGAGAGGCTGGTCTATTCTTATTATACATTTATTAATACAGGGACCTGCTGCCCAGAAATAACTTATGAAAACTGGTCCCAAAGCACAAAGTACAGACACCAAAGCAGGAAGAGATGGTAAATGTTCATCCACATATAGGTCAAGTGTGGCTACAGTTTTCTTTAGGGCTAGAATAAGGATTAATCACATAATCTAGACAGCGCTCATAAAGATCTGTGAGTTCTCTCTTTGTTGGTGTAACATTAAAAATGAACCTCACATGTGACAAAAAGAAAACTGAGAATTCTAAAACTGAGAAAGTTTTTAAAAAGCCAAGCTGTGATATTAATGACAGATGAAGTATGTTTTTATTAAGTCCTACTTCTGAAATTTCAACCCGTGTATTGTAAGACCACATAATTTCATACTGTTCTGTTTTTATTGCCCACAGAAACGACATATTGATAGTCCAGAAATGCCGCCAGACCTTTATGTAACTAGTTGCTATTTTACCTCCAAAAATAAATAATGCTTCCTGTTTTTACTTTTACTTATCTGGAATAAGTAGCTATTGACATCTGCTGAAGCCAGCGTAAAGATTGATTTACCTGAGTGCAAATATTGACCAATAGGGAGGCTGGCTCAGTGTTGGTATTGAAGGACAATAAATTGTGGTATTGACTGGGCTGAGACATCAATATTTGCATTGTTGTAAACATTAAAAAAATCTCCATGAAATATTCTTCAGAAATTCTCCGTCGCCAGAGTAGCTGAGCTAAAGCTGTTTGGGGAATAGCGTGTGTCTGGAAGCGAGTGGCAAACTCAAAATAGCTATAAATTGTTCTGGTTTCCAAGTTTACACAAAGATACATTTTTCAGGGTGATGGATAATGGTGATTATTAGGCGCTTTCAGATGACAAGCCCAGACTCCACCCCCAAGTTGAGGGTTTTCGTCTAAAACAGCAAGCAGAGCAGAATAGTTTCCATGATCAGCTTATATCTGGAAAGTCTCATGTTTTCTGAAGACTATCTGATCCCTAATACCCCAAACCTCATTAATTCCAAGTAGAGTCATTCATAACTGGGGGTGTTTGTCCTTCACTGGAATGAATTTCCTCCTGTGTTGACAGGGGAAGGAAGATGGTTTCAAACAAACCTTGCAGGTAAAATGATAGATGGGTTATTTATTCAGCCGAGGAGAGAGATCTATACAACATCATGGAGTTCCCATGAATGCCACCATGTTCATTTATAGTTTCTTAAATACACATGGTATATTTGAGTATACATCTCCAAATAGTAACTTGATTTTTAGCAAATTTGCATGCATTCATAGTTCCAAACCTTTACCATAAAAGCGCTTGTGCTTATTTCTTTAAGTTAGGGAAGTTCCCATAAACAAAGTCCTTTAAACTTCTGCTGGTAACGCTTAGTTATCTCCCAGAACCTAAACTTAAGGCTTACTTTGACCAGTCCAGTATTATTCAGTGAGAGACTCAAAGCCAATGAAACTTACCATTTGGGAAAGCTCAGACTAAATATCTAAGCCTGTTCTTATGGTGCAAAGTGGATGCTAAGAATGCATCCTCATCAGATATGGGGGATGGGGGTGGGGGACTCTTGAAGATGCATAAGGCAGCAAAGCTGACCTCTTTATGCTGGAATATAGTTTGGGGGGGAGTTTGGCACTTAAAAACTGCTTGCCTGTGGGGTTACACCTAAATGGAAAAAGGGGGGGGTGTTGGAGATAAAGTCCCCCATCAGGGGCAAAGATCTTTGCTCTGGACTGTTCTGCACTGTGTTCTGCTCTGAGCCTGGGGGGCGGGGCGGGACGTGCCTTTAGCTAAGTGGACTGGAAGGGGAGACCAGCATGGGCAGGGTGGAAAGGGCCATTGCTATGAAATGAGGGGTTTCTGAGGGGAGGGTAAAATTCCCTTGCCAATAAGGGTGATGCATCTGTCCTTGGCCACATCCTCCCAAGTCCTTCATCCCTCACTGCACTCCAGGGTCTACTTCTATCTCTCCTGCCTTCCCTTGTCTCTCCCTTCTTGGCCCCTCACTGCACCCCACAGATAAGTTGCTGCCCATGTAAAGGAGGAGGTGCTGGATACTCAGCCCCCGACCTCAGCCTCAGCTTGTCTTCCTCCCCAGCGCTGATCGGAAGAGTGGCTACAGGTGACAGGAGACAGGATAGGCCAAGAATGAGTACTAGAAAGTGCTCAGCCAACTCACTTTCTCTTCCTCTTTGCCCTGGGGAGTGAGAGAGACCCCGAGAGTGAAGTTTGTGGGGTGGGGGTGGAGGGATGCCCTGACAGCTTCACAGCTGCTGACCACCCACCCAACAGATATCTGACTCTCAGCTAGAAGGGAGGCAGCCTTCTCTCTCCTGCTCTTGGTGCTCAACTTCCAGTAGCTCAGCGGCGCCCCCTGTTGGGTGAGGGTGGGTATTCAGGCTCACCTTATGACAAGATCTCAGGGTCCTCCTTACCCTACATCCCCTAGACTCCTGTGTCCAGAGGTTCCCTGGAATCAAGTTCACAGAACATGTTTTCCATTTGGTTGTTTTCTTTTTTTTTTAAACTTTTTATTAAATCACCATGTGGAAAGTTACATAGTTCTCAGGTTTATATGTCAGTTATACAATATTCAAACACCCATCCCTTCACCAGTGCCCATATTCTACCACCAGAAACCCCAGTATACCCCCCGCCCCCACCCCCTACCCCCTACTGTATAACTAATGAATTTCACTTCATTTTTTCTTTACCTTGATTACATTCCATAATTCAACACAAAACTCACTATAGTTGTTGGAGTTTCCAACCAAGAGAGACAGACCTACTATATTTGATAATTAGTTTTTCATTGCTGGAAATGGAGAGATATGTAGCCCCACTGCTACAAGTACATAACTCTCTCTCTCTCTCTTTTTTCCTTTTTCCTTTTCCCTTTTTTTTTTCTTTTTCCCCCTCATCTCCCTTTCTGCGCCTCATAGTACGGTGTACGCCACGCTGCGTCGGCCAGCGTGGGGCTTTTGCTTAGTTCACAGTCCAGAGAGGTGGCTGCTACGTTAAAAACCTTCAAAATTTCAACAAAAACTTACTGTTATTATTTGGAGTTTCCCCCCAAGTCAGACCTGTTCAAAAGGAACGGTTTCACATTGCTGACAATTATAAATGTTAAGTCTGCGTCCGTGCGGTTTTGGATTTCTGTATAAAGTCCAGGGAAAATTCTGCCAGAAATTACATAGCCCAGCTCACAGTCCCAGTGCATTGCTGTAAGAAGTCTCTGAATTCAAAGTCTTTAGGCGCAGAGTGTCCGATTCGCGCTCAGCGGCTCCGGATTTATCTGGGCCGAGGGCGTGCCGGTTACGCCCCCTTCCCATGAGTTCCTGGGAGCCCCAAAAGTAAAAACCGAATACCTGTGGGTTTGGAGTCACAGAAGATGGCGCCTGCCACGTGGGTGCCGCCAGCCCACTGCTTTCCGTGCAGGAAGACAGGGTGGGGAGGAAAAAAATCCACCCCCGGCAGCACAGAGTTGTAGCCCAGTTCAGTGTCCCAGTGCATCGCTATCGGATGCTGCGCTGGATGCCCGAATGTGTTACATCTGGGGAATCAAAGTCTTTAGGCGCAGAGGGTCCGATTCGCGCTCCCATTTGGTTGTTTTCTTTGGGGGGATACTCAGGGCTTACCACTGGCTCTTCAATCATGCATCACTCCTAGAGGTGCTCAGTGCCCTACTCACTGTACTATTTCTCCATTCCCAAGCTCTGGCTCTTGGATCCAAAGGACATACAGGAAATTATTTATTTATTACAGTGCTCCCCTTTTTCAGAAAGAAACAAAAATATCAGTTTCCTCTCCTGGCTCTGATTCCCTCCATAACCCCTTTCCCCCAGCTGTCTGCTTTTATCCCAGTTTTGACTGATGAGTCTGGCATGCCTTGCCATGCAGGGCCTCCCATCTTGTTGTTGGTAATCTTGTTAATGGAACGTTCCAGTGTTCTGCTCTGCAAGAGGCCAACAGTGCTCTGCTCCTCACTGCTGGCTCTGGGAAGTGGGTGCTGAAGACACCTGTGTTGCCTGGGTACGTGGACCCCGAGCAGATGCTGCCTGCTTCTCCCTTCTGAGGAGTGTCCTTGCAGACTTTAATGCTGGGATGTGTACTGTGGCTCTCTCCTTTGAAGAAGAAGCCTGTATTTTTCTTGGATGCGTTATTCTCCTTTTCTCACCTTCCCTCCTCTTCCTCAACATTTCAAAATAAACCATGTTTTTATTGAAAAGAAAAAAGGTGCTTGCAAGCTCCATGAGTGAGCCCCTGAGAAGGCTGCCTCCTTGTTCCAGCTCTGTCCTGAGAGGCCCGGAAAGCTCTGTAAAATAATGCCTTCTAAGATATGCCCATTTCGCATTTTACAGAATGCTTCCACATACTCAAAATATGTAAGTTCCTCTTGAAACTGAGGGGGGCGGGTCACTCCTTCTGATTCATTTATCCATTCATTTGGAAGGGTTTGACCATGCCTGGCTGTGCTAAGGACTTCCTCCTTGCTCTGTGCTCAGGGATCACTCCTGCTGCAGTTCAGGGGAACTATGAGGTGCCTAGGACTGAGCCCAGATAGGCTGCATGCAAAGCAAGTGGCTAAGCCTTAGTACCCTCTGTGCTCTTTCTGGCCCCAGTCCTTCCCATTTGGAAGGGAGCAGAGGATAAGTAACTTGCTCAAGACAAAATTGTGACAGGCTGGCCTTGGGCACTCCATGACACTGTCAGGCTCCCTCTTGACTTAATGGAAAGAGCAATGTTTTCAACTATCAATTCTTTTCAAATGGATCTGTGCTTCTGGACCTTTCTCAAATGAAGGTCTTGTTGGAAGAATTGGAAGAAAATATGAAGAAAAGGGATTAGGAGTGGTCCACAAGTGGCACTAAGGAAAATGCTAGGGAGAGAACACAAAATTGCACACACTCTACATCCCTCATCACCGCCATGACCTGCCTAAGGCAGCAATTTGCCTCCACTTTTTGGCTGTGTACTAAGTGGTGCGGCTAGATCTTGTCATCCTCCATTACTCTCAGTGAAGAAACTCAGGATTCAGTTATTTTCCACTGGGTACCCCTGCTTAGAGATGTTTGAGCCCGGGTGAGGGCATTTTGATTTGTTGAAATGACTCAGAGGCCGACCTGGTACCTATTGGCAAGGTACCCAAAAATGCTTAGCACCAGCATTCAACAGGGCAGAGTCCTCCATGCTGTGGAAGTCACCTGATCCTTTCACCCATTGACAAACTACTCTGGAGGGTTATGTCACAGTTGAAAAGTTCTGTCAACTGTTCCGGAAATCTTGACAACATTGCTTTAGGGGTGTGTGTGTGTGTGTGTGTGTGTGTGTGTGTGTGTGTGTGTGTGCGTGCGCGCGCGTGTGTGCGTGTGTGTTTCTACCCCCTGAATATCCTTCCTTAGAGATGCTTTTTGCTTTGGTGATATTCCCTTCTTACTCTTCCAATGATTCAACCATCAAAGTTCCTTTTCCTTGTGTGTCATCAAGCATGTCCTCCTTTAAGTTCCTTGATAGTTTATGTTTATTCTTCAAAATATTCTCTGGACCAGTTGAGCCCCTGCAGGCTGCTGATGACTGAGAATCTGCTGCTGAGTGCTCATCCATCATTTCTCCTTGTCAGATATGTCTGTCTAATCAGTTTTGAAGCCTGGTAGGCAAGGCCACTTTCAGTTCTGTTTGGTGCAGAGCTGAGTGCTTTATTCATACACAAATAATGGTAAAATAATGATAGTGGTAATCAGATTTGTGAGTTGGGTGAGTGGAATAGGCTATGTTTTCCAAATGCTTATTTTGCATAATCTGTAGGTTGAATAATGGAAGGACCATGGAGCTCATGACTCAGCCGTTCTGTTCTGGTACATTTTCCTTTAGTAGTTTGGGAAGAGCCTTCAGGTGACAAAGCTGGAGGCCCTTGAGCTTACATCATGCTGTAAGATTGTGTGAGGTTGAAGTTCAGTGAATTGCTGAGGACGGTGGGCATCTGGTTTATGAGAAATAACACTAAAAATATTTGAGAAAAGAGGCCAAAGAGGCTGAAAAACCCTGAGAGAATACTGCAAGTCAAGTGAAAATGAGTTGGGGAGTTGGTATTCCATAAATGTTTCCAGAAATAGAACGTCGATGAATAAATTTAAAGGTAAATGGTAAATCCAAGTATTCTTCTAAATATAGAAAGAAATATGAGCTAGTATATATGTGCGTGAGCATGCAAGGTGGTATTTCTCAAATATATTTAAAATTTTATGACTTTCCCCATTTTTCATGGTGTACCTGTCTGAAAGGCTGCATCAGTACATAAGAATTAAGGGGAAAAAAACAGAAATTTGGTGTTCTAGAAATTTTTTTTGGTAAATTCGCATCCATTTTGAAGAATATTGAGGAAAATTGAGGCTATTTCATTCAATCAATATTTATGTGGCAGATGGAGGCAATTTTTGTCATCCCTGGAAAGAAGACTGTTTGAAAGTAAACATTTAGATACTTTACATGAAATGTAATTTTCTTTTTTTTGCCATAACCTTTAACACTGCATTCTATGTGCAGGTCATAGAGTCAGTGTTTTAGGGAAAATTGAAGAAGAGCAGAGAGGATTCTACTGACATCGTAGAAGAGAGCCGATCTGGGCAGGACACAGAACACAGAGCTGAGTCTGTGATTGTCCACAGAATACAGATCTGATGGTCAGAGAGACCGAATGGAGCTCAGAACTTCCAAGAATCCCAAAACCTGTTGAAGGAATATTGAGTTTCCATGCACATAAAAGATCCAGATATACTTAAAGAACAAGTACATTTTTAAGAAGCTATATACAACTTGGGGACATACAAGATTGAGCATTATGAAATGAATATTTTGGCACCTAAGTTTTACTATGCACTGTGTTAGCTCTAAGTTTGGCTACTTTGAATCATATGTTTGACTTTAATGCACCCGTAGATTCATGTATTCAGCATCTGTGTAAGTGGACAGAACACACAACAGCCTTCTCAGCCTGCTTCATTTACTGTGCACCCTTTAGATGTGATTCTCACCCCTCTTAGCCCCCATTGTTTAGAAGATGACTCTTCCTCCTTCATCTTCAAGTTCACTGACTCCTTCCTCCTTCATATTCATTACGCCTTTGTTTTCTGTTTATGAATTCTAGTTCCCGTGGAAATGCTCTTGCATAGTATTCATTTCAAGAATGTTCTCGTTACCTCATGGAATATCCTGATACTATCACCTCCTTTACAGTCTTGGATGATTGTAACATCTTAGAGTTCATTTCTCGTGCATGTTTCCTTTTAAAGTTTGTCCTTATTCTTGGCATGATTCCTTTTAGATTATATCTTGCACATTTTGAATATTATGTTCATAGGTTCTATCTGGATACTCTAAAACTTATAAGACTATTCCCAGAAATAGACTCACTTTAGAAAATAGGTCTGTGCTAGAAGGCCTGATTCTCTTTCTGCTGCTTGTGTTTCCGATGTCAGGTTCACTTTCAGAGATTTCCTGATGTTACTCAGATGTGTCCACCACATTGTGCTCTGGGGGTTGGTATCCACAAACTATATTTACACAAGAGTTTAAATCACAAGACCTTTGCTCTCCTGTTTTGGGTTAAAACAACTTATATTCAGTGGTGAAACTGGGACTTCCAGCTCTGCCTTGAGTGACTCCTTTCTTGAGTTCCCTTCTCTCTAATTTCCTTGCTCTCTCTTGTACCCAGGGGCCCCCTTTCCTTGCCTTCTGTGTAGAAAGTAACTTTGTCAACTTCTCTTTATTCTATTGTGTGTTATTCCCTGCCACAGAGTAAGTTCCAGGGTAAAGCCAGGAGAGTAGAAAATGGAAATTCTTCCATATTGCTCCAACCACCAGGATATCTCTTCCCTCTACTCAGGAAGAATGATTTGTGGTTTTGTTTTAGGAATCAACATTGCTTGAGTTACTACCTATATGGATGATCAAGGTCTTCTGAGTCACCACAAGCTTTCCTTTAGGGTAGAGCTAAACAGAAATATACGATATAATACACGCATATATGTTTGTGTAGTAAGGTAGATTTTATTGGAAAAAAAACAACTTACTTTAAAAAATGGGAGAGGAGGGACCAGAGCAATAGGTAGGGCATTTGCCTACCATGCAGCCTATCCAAGTTCATTCCCTGACATCTCCTATGGTGCCACATGTACGACGGGAGTAATTCCTGAATGTAGAGCCAGGAGCAACCTTTGAGTACCACTGAGTATGTTCTGAAGCTCCTCCAAAAACACCCCCCCCCAAAAAAGAAAAATGCAAGAGGAGAGAAAAAGAGGAAACGTGTTCGAGTGAACATGAGCTTCTTCAGAGTTGAATTAAAGAAGAAAAAAAAAACAAAGAGACAAGCAAGTGAAATGTGTTGAAGGGAAAACACAGGCTTGAAGGGCAAGCTCTGAATAGGTTTGGGGGGGGGGGTGCTGGGAGCTCTTAGACTATTCTTTCAATTTGGTTTTTCTTCTGGAGTTTTTTATACATAAACGTTAATTGGGGTGTTGTCGCAGGAAAACCTTGCACTGTTAATGATCTCATCATCTCAACCCTTGCATTGTTGCTGGTCTCCTCTAATCTCACCCCTTGCACTATTGATGGTCTTTTTTTTTTTGATGGTCTTTTCATTTAATAAATTCCTCTATAACTTCTTTTCTTAGGGTTCTACCCTTCTCTAGGCAGAAATCTAGATTTCTGCATCTGGGTAGTGAAAACATATTTTAAAGCAAACAAGAGCAGAAAACGTCTATCATCATTTCCTCCACTTTGCAACTATCCCTTTTACACCCCCCCACAAACACACACAAACACAAATTATCTTAAAATTTTTCAGTTTGCATGTACTGTGAAATTTTAGGATTTTGGCTGCTCTAAGTCTAACCCTGGAAAGATGGGAGGAGGTAGGAGAAAAATCTACATCGCCATCCCCACAGTCTTTCTTGGACAAAAGGAAATTATGCCACGATTGATAGGCTTTAAGGGCTCATTTAAAGGAGTTAAATGTCAACCATGTATATTGATTTTTTTAGTATGGCTGAGAAAAAAATTAACATGCATGCAATGAATTTGATATCTTAGTAATCACCTGGTGACTTAGCTTTGAGTTGGTTGAGTGGGGAGGTATAGGCAGAAATTTGATTGGATTTTTGGAAGTATACTGTCAAATGCAGATTTCTAAAAAGCACCTTTGGAAAATAGTTAAAGAATATTAGAGAAAAGAAATGCAAAATCGATCAGACAGAAGTGGTGCTTGAGGTGAACCTTTAAAGGACAAAAAATCCAAGAAGATTATTATAACTATGAGCTAATCTGACGGGTCACTTATTTTATCTATTGAGTATTGACAATAAGTGCAACCATCTAGCACGACATATTTTTAAATGAACTGATAAATGAATGAATGAATAGGAAAATAAAAACATCTATGTCCATAATCCAGCAAAACAAAAGAATAAGTAACCTAGGGGATAAGTAAGAATAAGTAAGCAGAGATCACTCATGGCATAAAATCTTTGTAAAGAAGAGAAGGGACAGCATCCGCAGATGCAAATAGAGAATTGGCTTTTGACAGGATAGACAGAGCACTGTTTTGTTTGCTAGTACAAAGCATGGGCAGAGGGGAAGGAGTGGAGGCCATATTCTAGAAAGAGATTGCAATGATGCAATCAAACCAATTTTCTTTAATTTGGAAGATAGTGAGATGACAAGCACAGATATAGAAGTTTGATCAAGATAAAATGAGCAATGTCTATTTATTGCCTTCTGATTCCCCTGCCCGCCCCCCCCCCCGCCCCAGTAAAGCACTTCTACCTCTCAGACAAAACCACTGTCAGAAAATAGCATTGATGGAGGTTACTGGTGAGCCAGGGAGATATTTAAGAACATGAAAAAGGGAAAAGAAACCATAAGAGTGGGAGAATGGGGTTATCAGAGAACCATTACAGCTTGCAGGGTGATCACGAGTTCTCATTAGAAGTAGAAGATGTGAAACTTCTGTTGAGTGATATTCCCAGAGCTGACAAAGGAAATATGTTCCAGATCTATCTAGAGAGAGCTTCCTCAGACTAGTGGAATATAGACAGATAGAGGTGATATCGTTGGGGTATTTACCAGTGTGAAAGTATGATGGGTGCCAAGAACTCTAAGCTTTATCAAAATGAATGTAAGAATAAAAAGACCAAAATGCATCAAGGTCAGTGGATTTGAGACCTCAGTGAAGTAAAATAATTGTTTCCATTAAGTCACTGAGCAAATGTGTCCAAGGATGGCAAGTCAAGGATAGAGTGTTTGTGACAAGTTTCAGCCATAATTGTGGGTGATGTTACTAAATGGGTAGAGAAGAATTCTTTGCGGACAAGGGGCCCAGGAATGTGGAGAATCTGGTTTTTGATAGATGCTCTTTATGAAGAACAAAGACTATGAAAATGATGACAATAAGGTTGTGATAAGAATCCCAGACTGGGAGATCAAGAGAGAACCTCAATGTGACGGGGATGAAGAATATGTAATGATTTAAATGACACAAATCTCGGTGGTCTAGCACTGGACATAAAGCTCATGCGAGTACTTGCCTTGCTTGTGTGAGCCCCTGAGTTCAATTTCTGGCACCATATAGTCTCTCTACCATCACTGGGAGCGACCTCCAACTTGGAAGAAGAGCCCAAGCACAGCCGGGTGTGGCTCCAAAATAAAAGCAAAAGATGGAGCCTAGAAGCTTTACTGGAGAGTATATGTACCAGTCAACAACCAATGGTAGGTCAGGTGTCCAGTGGAATCTGTACCTCCACAGGCCGTAAATAGGAATAAGGAGGAAACTCTCTAAGAAGCTATTGGGTGGCCCTGGGATTCGCGCCTCACAGTGTCAGGGCCTCAGAATAGAGAGAAGGGCACAGAAGAAGAGGAAAAGTGTGAACTGGTTTCATTGAACAATATGATGAGAGAATATGGGGAATGTACAATACGGCATGTACATCAGGGTCAGCTGACAAGAGTCCATGGCCAAACCCAGCTTCCCCCTCCATGCTTGCATGACATGAAGGTGAAGATGTTGCTTGGTTTTACACTTTTGTAAAGTTTAAGTATCAGAAGGAGATTATTGTGACCCATTGAGATTCTATGAAATCATTGCTGAATTGCCCACAAAGTCCTGTTGGAATCTAGAGGCGTTCACTCCTGTGCCTCTACTTCTCTGTCACTGCTTTCCCGGGACCACTTCAAGGGTCATTTGCAGCTTCAGAGGCATGTGGTCAGCAAGCTTTAAAGCACCATCTCCTTGATCTTTTATAGAAAAATTTTGCTGACATTACTCAAGAGGGTTGTTTTGACAATGTCTTGGGAAAAGCAATAGCTCAAGGGGAGGTCCTCAGACTATTGTAGGCTTCCCCGGTGGTCTTTGGCTGGCAGTTCCCACAGGCTTCATAGAATAGAGTGGCGGTGACTTACTATTCCCAGGGGTGACAATGGTTCTGGCTTTAATGAGAACACAGTGGTTATGGGAGAAAGCCTCTGATGTCACCAGGCCACCTGATCACTTCCTGTCATGCACATTTGCACTCAGCAGCTTCCTTAGTGTTTGAAGCACAATTCATGATTGTTTGGCCTTTGACCCTCTCAGTCCTTTTTATCCTCCCCCCTCAAACCTCATCTCCTTTCTCTTTCTCTTTTTCTCCTATTTTGCCGTCAATGACTCCAAAACCATGATTCCTGAACTCCCATTCACTTCCCACTGATTACAGAAGGTGCCAGTCAAGTATGGTCATTGTCTCCTGAAGTGGAGAATTAGGAAAACTCAAGGCCCATCCATTTGGGCTGTCATTGTTGCTTCAGGCACTAATGGCATTTGGTTGGGGATCAGCTAAAAGGATCTTTTATCCCTTTTGTTGAAGTTGTGGAGAGGAAAGTAAAGTGAAATCTGGAGGAAGGCTAAACATCTGCTTGAAGAGCCACTCAGTTCGTGAGGCTGAGGGAACACACCTGGATGCTGAGGGGTCAGGAGGGAAGAAATCTTTGGAAACCCAAGTAGGAAAGGGGATGTTTGTTTGTTTCGTGCCTTGTAAGCATCTTAGCCCCTGAAGCCGATGGCAGGAAGAGGTGAGGTGATGGTGCTGCACTGGCCTAGCACTGATTCCTCAGACCAAGTTAAATTCTCCCCCAAAGGAAGCAGCTGGAACCCAGGCCTGAGGCCAGCTTCTAATTCAGGCGGAGTCCTGCTGGTGGTGGGAACTGGGTCTCCAGACGCTGCCCTTCTTGGTTTGTGTTGATGGCAGCGCTTTTCTCCCTCCCTATCCCAGGAAGGTAAATAGCCTAATCATATTGCCTGCAATCATCCCTCTCCTAATTGCATATAGACAGAGCTGAATCACCAAGCTGATTCCTCTTGGAAGAAATTCAGCCGAATTGATGATGCCTAAGAAAGTTCTCCTACATACTTCTGATTAGGGCCCGCTGCGGCTGCACTCCCTAGACAAGGCAGGGACCTTGGCGGAGCTCTCAACTCTGCCTACAGGTGGCCAGTTGAGCAGGTTCCATGCCCTTCTCTTATTCACCCCAGGCCTGGCTCCATGGTGTTTAAATCTATAACCCTCAAGGGATTCCAGACATTGCTGTATGAGTCCAGATTTTTGTCAGAGAACAAGAAGACCAGAAAAATCTTTGTTGTAGAGGACTGCAGTTTTCTTAAAAGTCTCAAGGAAATTTGAAATTTCTCATGATGTTAACTCGAGGAACGGCTGGAATTCAAGTCAAATCAGTCCGTCTATCCTGGCTTTGAACACATGATGCTTTGGTGCCTTGATGTGAAAACAGTGGGAATCTAGTCAGAATTAGGAGAAATGCTCTCTCTTGAAAAAGTGTGATTAATGAGATGAATATGCCAGAATTTATCACTGCAGGGTGTTTAGTGCAACTCCAGAAACAGAATTGAATGAACTGGGTACAGAGAAGGTGCAGAAGCCTGAATGCCAAGCAAGACCTTTTGTTTTGACCTGCCTGGAGGGGTGAGACAATCTCAGGAGGTTGTGATGGTTGCATGAACTTTGGCTAAGTAGAGGCTGTAGGTAGCAGAATGTAGACAAAGGCAGAGAAGCTATAGAAGCATAAAAAAGACATTGAACATTTGTTGGTGTGTCCAGTGGCTTGGGGGAGAAAGAAGTTGCTAGAGGAAGAATCTGGAGAGGTGGAACACAGCCAGCCTGTGAGAAGTCTTAATAGGCCTCATCCATAGCAGAAAGCAGACAAAACTATCTGCTTAGGCTTGAACTGAATAAGGAAAGAAACAAAGATAGTAGACAGGGCAGGAAAGAGGGTGTAGGAATCCTGCAGAGTAACTCTGGGGGCCTGAATGAAGAGAGAGTGATGAGAAGAGAAGGAACAGAGAGGAAAACTGGAAAGAGGGCTACGACAATAGGATTTGGCTAAAGGAGGAATGAGGGAGAGAGGAATCAACCAGCTGTGGAGAGGGGGAATTTGGTCACGGGCCCTCAGAGATGGGTGAGTGGACTTCTGGGACAGAGGAGGAATCAGCTGTCAGTGATTTTTCATCAGAAGCTAGGGGGTTAGTGTTAGGAGGTCCCTGGGACAGTTTTGTCCGAAGGTCATTAGAAACACAGCTGGGATCCAACTTGTAGGAATGGTCTTTCTACAGATGTCATAAGGATGTGGAACAGTCATGGAATATGGCTTCCACTAAATGGCAGAGATACCATTTTCTCTCCTGTTCCTTCTAATATGCATTGACCTTCTCACATGCTGCCCTTTCTTCTAGGCATTTGGTTATTTTATTTGGAGTGGGCTTACCAGCAGTACTGGGGGTCACTCTTAGAGATACTTGGCCCAAAGGTGCAGGTCTGAGGGTTCAAGTCTAGGGTCTGTATGAAATCCTGCTGGGGGACACTGGGGTTTTACCTGCCAGAGCTGAGGGTGGCATGTGGTGCCAGAAATCAAACTCAGGGCACACCTGTCATATCCTCTGAGTTTTCTCCCCATCTTCACTCTTCTATGCCTTTGAACCAATTCTCTCTATAAGATTCTCAGACCCAGTCTATGAGAAATAAAAGGTCTTCATGTTTCACTCACTAAGGAACTGGGGCTCTGGCAAGTGTTGGAAGTTACTGAATTCCTAAGATGAGCAGCCCTAATTTGAATTCAGAAATTCCAAGATGATTCCAGCTCTGCTGGGTTTTATACATGGCCCTCTCTTGGAACCCTGGGTAGGCATGAGTGCCAATGATGTACAGATTGCAAGTGAATGGAAAAAAGGAGGCAGGAAGCAGTTGTAGAGTAGCCAGTGAAAGAATAGAGTGACTTATTTTTCTCCAGACACACTGTCTCCTTTTGCAAATTTCACATGGTTGCAAGCTCCACCTGTGTCTAGTGGGGTTCTCAGCAGAGCAGGAATGCATTCCCACACACGCGGGCAGCAACTAAGCACAATTAGCTTGAGTGGTGGGTAGACTTTGCAAACAATCTGCAAAGATCCATATACACGCATACACATGTGTGTCTCCAACTAGTGCAGTCAAATATGGTAAACACAACAGTTCACTTATGGCTCCCACAACTCTCAATCCTCCACCAGCTTCCTGCCTCTCTGGCCACCTCTATATTATTTTCTCCAGACAATGATTCTCACATGCTCTTTGTCTAACCATACAGTTTGGAAATGCATGCACGTTTGTGGAAGCTTGTGGGAGCTTGTAGTTGCTTCTCAGAATTGGACACAAAGTTATTCCTTAGATTATCTTCACTCTAAATTTGGCTCCATTCCTTTACTCCTTGCCCCCAGCTTCCATATTGGCCTTGAATGTTTGCTCGGTTGGAAACTTTGCCAGATAAATCTATCTGCTGTCTCCGAGTGCTTCATGGAGGGCATGAGCTTGGGCTTGCTCCCACCTCCAAGTACAGGGTCCCTAGGTCTCCTCAGGAATGGGAAGAACGCTGCAGACTCCATTTCTTCCATTCTAAGTCTTTGTGGGGAAAAAGTTTCTCCTCTTCATGACCCATGAGTTCCTGGGACCTGTGCATTTCTTCCCCTAGGGGGTGACTAGAAGCCACTTCATTTTTCATCCTCCACAAAGTCTAAAGAACATTCTCAAGCTGTAATTTCCCCCTAGAATCCTATTTTTCTTCCTCTCAGCATGCATATCTCGAGGATTTCATTATTTTTGTGTTGCGAGGGCTAGATTTTTGGAGAGATGGAGAGAGATTTTTGTTTTCTACCTTCACTGGGGGAGGAACCTGAGGCCCAAAGGAAGGTGGGTACTGATCTGTGCAGCCAGCACTGCTCCCGATTTCTTTTCAAAGAGGTGTCCAGTCTCTCCTTGGAGAAACATGTATACCCAGGCAAGCAAATGCATGGACATACAAATGGGACATGAAAACACACAGGGACAAGCATGTACACATGGGGCACATACAAGCACTTAGTGCACATGCACAGAGAGGTATGCACAGAAGGATGTATATGTCCCAATAGGGACACACACAAACACACATTGACAAAGGAGTGTCCAGGCACATACACATAAAGAAATACACAAAGGGACATGAATGCTCATACAGGGGCACACACACAAGCACATATATGTGCATATACAAAGGAGGGCACTGACATACACACATACACAGGGAATGTGTGTCTACAAAGGGGAATACACAGACAAGCACATACGTACATGTACCAAAGAGTGCACAGACACACAACCACAAACACATTCAGGGACATACTCCACACAATCACCTACAGACACATGAACACAGGTACACTCACTACAGGCATATACATGCACATCAAACAGGTACACACTTGCACACATAGGTGTTCACAAGGTACATAGACACACACAGGTGCACATGGAAACATGATGTTGTTTCCTGAAGCTCAAACTCTCTAGGGCTTTTGTTGCACCATGCTCAGATCCAGAATTGTGCTAGAGAGTATCTGTGGCCAAGTGCCAGGCCCAGACCAATTGTTTCCTGCCTTCCTGGGCCATGCAGCAGGCCTCAGCTGTGACCTCTGACCCAGAGGTGTGTGCAGTGGTGTCAGGAAGCCTTAACCCACACGGAGCCACTCGTGTACAACTCCTTTCCTTAACTGAATCTGGCATTCTCAGCACTCCGCAGCACTCAGGACTGGCATGTAGTTCTGCGAGTGGAGAAAGCCAAGAGCCAACACGCTGAGGCAATATGACACTGCAGAGTTCTATATTTATCCCCTATCAATGTCTTTCAGATCAAATTGGCTGAGTTTACAAATCAAAGCTGATTTCTTTATTTTATTTTTTTTTAATTTTAGCAGCCATCAGCTGCACTCCTGCAAATACCCAGGTTCCAGACATCAAGCTGTGACTCCAAACATCCAGATGTGTGTTTTCTGACTTGGATATCATCTTCCATAATAGCGGGTCTGCACACAAAGCCGAGCTGACAGCCTGGCGAGGAGGCTGAAGCACACACAGTCCCGCCGGCTGCAAAGCCACATCTGCTCAGCCCACCAGTGTCCTGCCTGCAAGAAGCGGCTGGGCCTTGAAGGGGTAGCCAGGGCCGGGAGAGGCAGGCGCCTGGCTCTGAGCTGGCTGGGAGCCACTTCCACCCACTTCCATGCTGAATCACAGCACTGCCTTCCTCATTACAAGCCACTGATTCCTCCCAGGAAATTTCCTAATCAAAGAATTAGATTTTGTTTTTCTTTCTCAATAGCATTAAAATAAAATATTGCATTTCACAGATGCATATATTCTGTGCTCACTCTCGAATAAATTTTTAACATGTTCCAGGAGCTATGCTAAGTTATCTTGATCTATAAATAGGTAGATAAATAGACTCCATTTATAGCAGATATCAATTTTTATGATATTTCACTGGGTCTCTATCACTCTATGGTAGAATCAGGCTCTCTGATTTCTTTCTTTTTTGTTTTTTTTTGCTTTTCGGGTCACACTCAGCGATGCTCAGGGGTTACTCCTGGCTCTGCACTCATGAATCACTCCTGGCGGTGTTCGGGGAACCATATGGGATGCTGGGAATCGAACCTGGGTTGGCCACGTGCAAGGCAAACGCCCTACCCTCTGTGCTATTGCTCTATCCCCTCACTGATTCATTTTAAAGCCATCCATTGACATTGTCAGCACAGGGAATAATGAGCCACCTGGGGAATACTAACTCTCAAGTGCAGTGTAGCTTGACCAACTGGAGGGGTAGGGGAGAAACCAGTCATGGGGCCACTGCCAGAGAACTCAGGGAAATTTTGAGATCCATGTCAAAGAATAAGAATTCACATTGGATTTAGGAAGATGATCAATGAACTGGGGTGTATGCTTTTCCTTTGGGAGGTCCAGGCTTGTTCCCTGGCATAAGCGGTCCTAGGGATGTTACCCCAAAAGGGGAGAAGACTCCAAAGAATCCAGATTAAATAGATAAGAGTTCTGAGGCTTGAAAATACATAAGAGTTGGAAAATAACTCTAGGACTTTAGCTCCTGAACAACAGGAATCACTGGGTCTAAGGAAAATCACTTGTTTATCCAGGTTCGTTCAGTCCCATCCATTCTCTATATGTGGGCCCCCGAGTTGACAGCCAAGAGCATATTTTCATCTGTTTGAGACTGTGCCTCGTGTCAGGCAGGAACAGGTTGAGTTCCCTAGACCTGGTTGAAAGAGAGTTTTAAAATTCACTTATTCCTAGCCATATGACCTTGTAGGCAAAGGAAAGGTCCAGGAGAAAAGAATATGTATAAATATATTTATAGCCTTTCATTTTTCGTTGTGAAATTAGAGACATTTCTCAAGCCCTGGGCAGGTCTCATGTGGGCCTGGCAACAATATATCTGCTTTCTTAGAAGAAATTATCTTGAGAAATTGTATTTCTTGTAAATCAAATCCGACTTTAAGTGAAAGACATCGTGCTTTCTAGTTAAAGGCTCTGTGGTGAAGCCTTTGTAAAGTTTATTATTATTAAAGTTCCAACTATAAAAGCAGAGATCTGATTATCCTTTAATTTCTGAGTTGTGCATTTCTGGTACCAAGGATTCTGTATATTAAAATGTTCTGAATCTCAGTTGTCATATCAGTAAAAATATAATGGTTTGGGAAGCTGCCACTTACTGCGAGTTTGCCAAATTCTAAGAACTCGCATGTATTTGCTTCTTATGCTAAGTATTAAATTAGTATTTACAGCCCTAGATGATCACCTGGTTCCC
Organism: Sorex araneus; assembly: GCF_027595985.1. Taxonomy (NCBI): domain Eukaryota; kingdom Metazoa; phylum Chordata; class Mammalia; order Eulipotyphla; family Soricidae; genus Sorex; species Sorex araneus. Next base: position 156,391,786 of record NC_073304.1, on the reverse strand, counting down.
CCCCACATTCAGAAGAGATATTGGAAGCACAGAGATATAAATGATGATGAAGTTCAGGCTCTAGGATTCAGTATACAGAGACCCCCCTGTATAGCTGGGCCCTGTATTGTGGGGGCAGAAGGGGAGGGAGGTTTGGGCCACACTTGGAGATGCTCAGGGCTTACTCCATACTCTAGGGCACTTCTGGAAGTGCTTCTGAGACCATATACAATTCCAGGGATTGAACCAGAAGCAGCTGCACCTAAGACAAACACCCTAACCCCTGTACTCTCCGGCCCCACTATCAACTTCACCCAGCTAGTTCCATCAAATAGCACACCCTCAGAAGCCAGGCGGTGGAGGAAATCAAGCCTCAGACGCTTGGCAAGTCTTACAGCATCGACAGCCTCATGCTGTTCCGGAAGCCACTGCTGTCTGGCCTATGATGGAAAGCCACATTCTCCTCATCTGAGTCCGCAGCATGAAAATTACATGGCCATCATGGATTGGGCTCTTTGGGTGTGTCTGCATTCCGGTAGATCCCCTGCTTTGTCTCAGAGTTTTCTCCACCTTGCTCTAGGCTTATATTCCAGGTGCTCCAGTGCTAGTCTACTCATGTGCTTCCCCTGGGCTCTTGACCATCCTCTCACTATTGCCTCCAAGGCTGCAATTGACTGGGCTGCACATCTGGAGCACCAGGGTGAAGCACGGAACTGGCCTTCCCTAGCACATTTGCAGGGCACGAACCCAGGGCTCACAGCAGCAGCCACCTTCTCTGATCTCCCCTGAGCACATTAGAACTTCCCCCTACCAATCACTGCCTGTAGTCCAGCCCGTGTGGACACAGCCAGTCAGAGGCCACTCAACATCCCAGTTATCTGAACAAACCACACCTTCCTCCATCAACACACGAAACCTCCCCACAGTGACCAGCTCAGAATCCTGGCATTGTGGGTGAATGCCAGGTGTCCTACCTCTTCAGCATTGTCCCTGAAACCCCTTATGATTTCTCAGGAATATCTTGATGCTTCAAGGGAGATGGCATGGAGGGTACAGTTCTTCTCTAAGGCCAGTCACAACATTTGATATAAAATTTTCAATGTTTCCTTCCAACTCCTACATTTTGGGATTCTATGATCTTTAAAATAATTTTTCCCATTTCTGGGGTCCAATGATTTTTATCTCAGCTGCTATAGCTGCCATAAAAATATTAAGCAAGGAGACAGCTGTGTCCTCTTCCCTCCAATAGCTACAGCTGTTCTCTTGACAAGCTTATTCTTGGGTACGATAAACATGATAATTGTGGCTATTATTATTTTCAGTTATGAAGGTTTGAAACATCCAATCTATGAACTCGGAAATGCAGGGTTTTCTTTTCTAGGGGGGTGTTAGAGCTTTTGTCCTTCAATTGGTCCTATGCTGAGGGCTGAACACATAGGACACTAAGCAGTTCCTTCTGCTATTCGGGGGCTGCTATGGTTGACTTCCAGCTCACTTCCTTTCATGACTTGCATTGTCAGATTGCACTTTGAGAAATAACTGTGCTCTTGGAAAGTGGGTTCTGCAACTAATTCAGTTAGAGAAATCAGACCTCCACATTGATCTCCATGTTGTAGTTAAGTTTACCAGAGAAAATGCTTGCTCCTAAAACTATATACATTATGCCATACACCCAATAAGCCTAAAAAATATATCTAGGTGCCGTGATCTATAATATTGTTACAATAGAGATATGTTCTTGTGTTTCAACCCCACACCGGCCACCAGAGCTTCTACCTTCCCCCACCAATGTCTTAGGGTCCCACTCCTGAAGTCCCTCTGCCTTGCCACCTCATGAGATATTTAAGGAAAGGTTGAGTTTTTCTTTCCTATAGGACAATAATGATGATTGGGGTGCAGAGGTGGGGGTTGGTGAATTGGGTCACACAAACAGTGCTCATGGGCTATCCCTGGCTCAGTGCTCAGAAGTGATCCCTGATGGTGTTCAGGAGACAATGTACGGTTTTGGGATTCAACTCAGGATTAGCCAAAGAAGCCACAGGCAAGGCAAGTGCATTACCCACTGTACTATATTTCTGACCTGTTGATGATATTCTTTAAAGCCAGCAATTAAGGGCTGGAAAGATAAGATAGAAGGTAAGGCAAGCAACGTATGGAGGCTTTTCCATGGTTAAAGGAAGCTTAACACTGCTTACGGTTCCATGGAGCACCGCCAGGAGTTCAGAGCAAGGAATAACCCCTGAACATGCTGAGTGTGACCCCCAAGCAACTCACTAAATAAAGTCAGAGGATAAACACACAATTCTAGGAGCAAGGACCAGAAGTGGCATTGTCTTGGGGAAGACATAAGGATAAGGGAATCAAAATGAGTTCCTTACTCTTGGTCTCTCCCATGAGAAGAGAATTATTCTGTAGTTCTGAGTATTCTGAATTATTCTGTAGTTCTGAGTACTCCAGCCAGCTGATTATTTGAGATAGAGCCACAGTCAGCAGTGCTTTGGGATGCCATGTGGTGCCAGCGGCAAAAATTCTGGGCCTTTCATAAGTTAGACATGCTCTCTACCACTTGAACTATCTCCCTGCCCCTTAAACCTTTTATCAATAAGAAGTTCACACAATTCACATTATGTCAGCGGCCTTCCAGAGTGCAATGAACACCAGAGATAACTAAAACTCAGGCCCTGCTGTCAGAATTTCAGTGGCACTGGAAAATAAACCCGTAGCATCAGTCACCAGAAAACACTCTGACAGTTGCAGGAGCCATCAAAACCTGGTGTGCTTTGTCACAAAGCAGACATGTGATCAGGTCTGTTCTGAAAATACATGTTGAGCTATAAATCATGATTTCCCAGACTTGACAATATGTGAGAATCATTGGCAAGATTCTTAAACATTTTCATTCCAGGGGCCAAGGAGATAGCCAGGTATCATGGGCATATGTCTTGCATACTGAAGGCCATAAGTTTGATCTGAACTATCACACGGGCCCCAAATACCATCAGGTGTGAGCTTGGAGGCCCCCAGCATTGTTGGCCCCAGTAGTATTGCAATGCCAGGTCTCAGGATTAAACTACCCAGCCTGGTTGGTGAAAATTGCTGACAATGGCCTGCAGGACCCCTGAACATGGCTTGGGAGCCCCTCAATAATAAGAAACGAAAACAATAAATCCTAATCTCCCAGAGGGTTCTACTTCAGATGGGGTCTAGAAATCTATATTTAAACAATTATTTTTGGGAATTCTGCTGAAGCCGGGCTATGTCTCAGTATAGTAACTCTGGCATTTACATCCCTTGAAGTGGTTGAGTTGGATTGTTTTACACTTGTAAGGCCTTGATGATTTCTAAATTCAACAAAAGAGCAGTACAACCACAGGCAGGGGAAGCTGGGAAAATGTGCTCAATTTTCTGGACTGCACATAAAGTTCAACAGTCCACAGGAATATGTTGCCTCATAATTGGGAAAGTTGGAAACTCCCCAAACTCCAAATCAAGGTCCCAGCTAGTTCATCTTTTCTCTAACACTTTCATTTGCCTCTTCCAGTGTGCCAACAATTCCAAGCTTTCCTTCCTTGGCTCATGGACCCCTCAGTCCATCATGGGCCCTCTGTCTTCTCCCTGAAGGTCTTCACCTTGTCTTGCTCTTCTGCATGCCTATCTGTGCCCCAGTGTCTCCTCTTTATAAAGACATCAACTCCATGGGATGAAGCCCACCCTAGTCCCTTACTTGAAGTAAAGAAATTATTTCCAAATAAGATTATTTTCCCAGTGACAGATGGTGCATTCCCCCATACAACTCTGAGGGAGGAGGAAGTTCATTCCATTCCAGCCACAATGATTTTCATAGCTGCCTTAAGAATTTGCAAATGATATGGACACTGCTGAGGGGGACAGAAAGAACATGGCTCTTCTGCATGCAAGAAGGAGACTAGAAGGAGCATATGTCCAAGATGAAGTAGCCGAAGTCATAACTGTACCAGTAGTTGGAGAGGCCCAGCTCTCTCCAAAACTACTCTGGTGGCTGGGTATAGTAGTCCCCAACTCACACTGCACAGGATGTTGCCTTACATCCTGGGAGAACTAGTTTTTGAGTTGGGCAGAGGAAGCATTGTTGGTAGAAAACAGGTAGAGAACTTCTCATCATGAAGCCTGAAGGCTGTGCTTTTTGCCACAATGAGCTGTGGCCTTCCACAAGACTCTACTTGCAGGTAGTCCTGGACTCCTATATGAAGGGCTTGGAGAAGAGAGTGAGCTCATGCTTTATGTTCCATTGAACGGGGAGCCACTTTCAGTGTCTTGGAGGTATGCTATAATTAAGAGGATGTTTTAGGAAGTTGAGTGTGCCATTTCCACCCAGGAATGGTGTTCCTTTGGAAAAAGCAGGAGCAGTTGTATAACCAAGGAGCAACTGGCCAGGAATAGTTTCTTTTCAGAGGCTATATTAAGTGATTTCCCTCCCCCTTCCCACTGGTAGTCTCTCCCCCATAACATATTCGTTAGCATTTTGTAAAATAAGCTTTCATCATTTCTTTTTCTGTCTTCTTATGTTCTTCCTATTAATGACTTAGCACTGCTCACTTGATAGTCAGTGCACAGATGCTACTCAGGGAATCCTCTCCTTGGACCATTAACTCCAGAAATTCAGATTTCAGTTTAGTGGTATTTGGAGGGTTTATTTGTTTTAAGCAATACCTATGGAATCTCATTATTGGTGGCTCAAAGTTTAATTGCTTATGTCAATATTGATGGTCTTGATCTCTGGTTTTTTCATGTGAAAACCTAGCAATAAATGACAAAGAAAGGTAAGATTTATAAAATGTCTTAATGCATGAGAATTATTTTTCAGATGCTTTTCCCAGTAGTGTCAGGATGTGTCCATATTACAGGATATAAAGAGTGGAATATTATCTGGTTCTTTAAAATTCTGTATTTTGTCTGGGGGACATGATGGTCAAGTTAAGCCACTGTGTAGTATGTGTGTGGTGGGGGGAGGGTGGTCAAACTTAGCTCTCAAACATGCAAGGCAAGTGCTGTTTTGCTGAGCTACATTCCCAGAAAGCTTTCGCTTTTTGTGCAATATGACTTTTGTATAAATCCTCTCTCTTTGATGATAGAAACCTGGATCAATAAAAAACAAACTCTTTCTCTAAATCTTAAGTTACCCCACTTCCTTCCTCATGTAAGATCACATGCTATTGATGGATACATTTATACCTACACAAATGTCTATCCGAAAACAATGTATTCTTCTATGGGAAGGGGTCTCCAAAGTGGAGCTCAGGGGGCCTGGGCAACCCATGACAATTCTCAGAGGGTAGGCAGCTCAATGTGAGGGCCTGAGGTTGCCATGTTGCTTGGGTCCTGTGGTGCTGGGGATTGCTGAGGGCCAACCCAATGGTGCCCAGGACCATTGAGATGGTGCTCAGGGACTCCAGGTCTAAAGCCAGCAGTCCTCTAGGGCCTTCCAGTGTTGTTCAGGGGAATAAACAGGGCTGGGTAGAAAACCACAGTTGGCCGCATGCAAGGCACATGCCTTTGCCCTTTTATTCACTCTTCACCTAATGCATTCTTGACCATCATCATCCAAATATGTTCGTACTTGCATTTGTGCCTGTGCAGAAATGGATTCCTACCTGCTTCTTTACTTTGATAACCAGGTAATGAACTCACAAAAATCTGGTGCTCATAAATATTATTGTAACCCCTGACCCTCATCCCACCCCAAACTGCATGTTTGGATGGGAGAACGAAATGGATGCAAAGTAGGAAAAAAAGAAAAAGACATAAAAGCTCTGTTTTGGGTTTTTTGTTTTTTGTTTTTTTGTCTCTCTGTGTTGATGGTGCCACTGGCAGCTTCTAGGAGAGCTGAGGTTCTACCAGTCACTGTCTCTATCCCGGACTCAATCCAGAAACAGCTGTCCAGAGCTAATTTATTTTCTAATCCTACGGCACTGTTAATTTATAAATTACACTGGTAATTCAAGCTATTATTAATTTCAGATGGTGTAGGGCAAGTTTAATTAAAATATGACACCAATTGCCACACATATGTATGAAGGACCACCATTTAAAATTAATGGGAATATTAAGTGTGACACTGGTCTCTGAGATGCTTTGCACGGTAATTATAGCATTTGATCAAAGACAGATCTGACAAATGTCGACTTGGGGTTGGTAGCAAATAAACAATGACAACATAAATGGAATCACAAACTCTTCATTGAAACCATTTCTTGGCATTTCATCCACTCTTCCTCCCCCGCCCACAGAAAGATAATTCTCCACCTGCAGAAAGATACTTGGAGAACCATCATCAGAAAGGCAACAGATTTGGGGCTGGAGCAATAGTAGAGTGAGTAGGGAGTTTGCCTTACATGCAGCCAACCTAGGTTCAATCCCTGGCATCCCATATGGTCCCCTTGAGTACCTCCAGGAGTGATTCCTGAGTGAAAAGTGATGAGTAACCCCTGAGCATCACCAGGTGTGACCCAAAAAGCCAAAAGAGGAAAAAGAAAATAAAAGGCAACAAATAGAAGCTTCTTTCTGGTTATAGCTATCCATCAATGTACGTTAATATTAATGAACTTTCTAATCCTGTTTTCTTCTTCTAAACATGTTCCTTGTTCTCCTTGAGAACTTAAGAGGCCCTGCTTGCATATTATTGGCCCATCTTTTGTTCTTCTGCAGGAAATAGAGGTAGAGGATTTCTAGGTAGGAAAAAACATAAGCTCTGTAAGGCAGAAGCAATGCAAGGAAGCACTCAGGTTGGGGCCATTTATGACTTGATTGAAGCAAAGACTTAACACAACCGTGGTGTGGAATCAGTAGTTTCTCTTCTTGCAAAACTGTTGTTTTATGGTTGTTGTCATTGTTCCTGCAGCTATCGTTACCCTGACAAAACTCGCCTGTAACAGCGTGGCAGAACCAATACAACCATAACTTACGTACCATAGGCATTATTCTCGGGCTTGTGTTTGTTGCTTACTTTTGTCATTTTTATGCTTCGCATCAGCAGATCCAGGCCGTGTTACAGAGAGGTTGTGTCGCTGAGAGAAATGGTCTGACTTCCCATTCCAGGGCCCCCATGTTATCATAGTTTTCATCCACCAGCATCTGGGCCTCCGGGCAGATCAGAGGATTAGTCTCGAAAGCATCAGGCAGCCAGCACCCAGGAGTTTTCAAAGCATTTTCATGCACCCCTTCCCCTAGTTTTCATGCCCACAGTTTCATTTGTTATTCTGAACACCCCTGTGGGGGATTAGAATCAGATATATTTTTCAAATATGTCTCTCTGTAGTCAGGGATAATTTCAACTCAGGCTTGAATTGAAATAATTCCAAAAAAATTATTACCAGCACCACGTTTACTCTGAAGTGTCCTAATTTGGGGCTGAGAGTGAGCTCAGTGATCAGAGGCACATGGTTTGCATGCATGCAGATCCAAGTTTGATCCCTGGTATCCCCCAGACCCCATGTACCCTTGGGTGTATCCCTGGAGACCCCAAGCCTTACTGAGTATGTTATGATGGTCTCCAAGCACTGTCAGGTAGCTGAGTTATCCCCTAGCATCACTGTACTAAAATAAACAGTAATACATCATGCCCAAGCACTGATCCATTCAGGTATTGCTAGGAGAGCCTCAGAGCCCCCAAGCACTGCTTGGGAGACCCCCTAAAATGTATCCAGGTTTATATTATAAATATATATTCCTTGAATTATTTTTATTTCACATAAAGAAGGCATATTATAGGGAGGCAAAATATTTATTTTTGCCCCTATCATCCTTCTGCATGGAAAGGAATCTCAGGGTGACACTGGAGAGCTCTGGAGACTTCTAGGGTTCAATGTCATGGTCCTTTCATAAACAAATGCTCATGCCCACACCTCAGACAGAAAGTTTAGTAGGGAAAAGATTGTTATTGTTTTTAATTTCTCACTTAAGAAACTGAGCCATAGGATGTGAAGCCAGATCTTATTGATTGTGGTCCAAGTGTACCTTGTCTATCATTGCTTTGTCCTCACTGTTTCATACCCAAGAGGTCTAGTTGACAAAATTGGAGGAAACAGATCCTTGGATTGTCAAGGTCTAAAACTAGAGATTGAAATGCTTTCTTGGATTCCCCAGTCTTCCGTTACTTGTATGTGTGTGTGTGGAGGTGGGGGGGCATATATGTGTGCACATGGACGTGTGTGTGTTCATGTATGTGTGTGTGTGTAATGTGTTTATGTAACTGCCAGTTCAGTAGTGTCAATAAGTCTGTGGTCCGAGTGACAGGTGACAGTGCTTCACTGCACAGTTTAGGCCAAATGATACCCTGAGATGGGAAGAGTTAATATTGCCCAGAGGTGCCTCACTCAGATCCCAGAGCCCTGGGTGCTTGGTAAGATGCGGGCAGTGTAAATGTCAGAATTATTAATCACTTACCAGGGAGCAGTGGTTCTCAAGACACAATGCTCAATGCAGGCAGAAACAAACATTTCACAGGGTCCATTGGGGCGCCATGAAAAAGTTGAGGCTGGAGGTGGGGAAAGGAAACTTGGCTCAGATCCTAAGAATCTGAACTTGGGGCCACCATTCTCTGCAGATATTCCCACCCTGATTTGATTTTCTAAATTTCTCCATGTTTTTTTTTTCTTTCCTCCTCTTTCTGCAGCTGTGGGCTTTGTGAGCGAGGATGAATATCTGGAAATCCAGGGGATTACCCGGGAGCAGTCTGGAGACTATGAGTGCAGCGCTTCCAACGATGTGGCTGCACCGGTGGTCCGGAGAGTAAAGGTGACCGTGAATTGTAAGTAATCGCAGGCAGCCTCATCTCCCGTGCATGGCTGTTGGTCATCACAGCTTCGACCAAGTGGCACTCATCGCCATTAGGTCTCATTGAAAAAATTGGATAAACCTGTGAGCCCAGGACACCGTGTAAGGGAGCCTCACAGCATTCACGAATAAAAATTCCAAGTACTCTGTTAAACAATGTAGCTAAGATTAATTTATAGAAAATCTCAAAGTTGACTTAGATTCCTGGACGGTCACTTAAATGGTATTAAATATATAATGTATAGACTTAAGTCTTCTTCACATATCAACCTCCCAACATTTTCTCAGATTGTCCCCAAAATTCTCTCTCTCTCCACTTCCCATCCCATATGGAGAGGAAAACATTGAGGGAACAAGCAATGATCAAGGAGTACCTCTCAGTTCTTCTGGCATGACCTATTCATACTAATCTCAACAAAGTTGACCATTTTTTCCTGAGCTTTCCTTTAGAAAATGCAATTCTTCATTGCAATATGACTGATCATTTGCAAACCATTTAAAATTCTACTTCCTTTTTGATGAACAATTGTGATGTCAATTCATTTTTCCTCACATTTTACTAGAAAATCCATGGGAAAATAGAAACAACCCTTCCACTGATGACTTACCAATCTCTACTACCTACTAATTAGTGTCATCTCCCACCAGAAATAAACTAGGACAACACAAAATCAAGTGAGAACACAATGTGCCCTTCCAGAGGAGGCTCCTCCCTGGGGAACTAGATTGTGTTGAGTGAAAGCAATCATAATTCAGGGCCTTGGGGGAGACCTGTGCAGTCATCATCCATGTATGATTTCTGCACATGCTTGCTCCTGGAAGGGAGATTTCAATACCATAAGGGGCTACTGTGAAATCATGAAAAGGAATATCCACACAGAGTTGGTCATTACAAGAGAAAGCCTGGCCACACCACCACACCTCGGTGACTGGGTGTGATCTCATCTGTCACCCTCACCAGGCCAGCATAAGGAACACCAGGATTGGAGAGTTTAAAAAGAGGGGCCAAGGGTTTTGAGAAGATAATACTATTTTCCAGTGATAAATGCTATCACCTCTTGGTTTTGAAGAGGCAGGTCTTCCAACTATGAAAAGGAACTCTTTCCCTTCTGCAAGATTTTCTTTCCCTTTTCATATAATTTTCTGAGTTTACATCTCCCTGCCCTGACCTGTGCTTGTTACCAAATCGTAATTCCCTAAAGACATCAAATCAAAGGCTCCTTTCCAATTGCAGAGAAAAACCAAAGAACACAAGGAATTGCAAGCAAATGAAAACCTATTCTGAAAAATAAGTGAAAATGAGTGATAACTGCATCAAATACACATGATCAAGTGACTAGGTACAGATCACAGTGTGGCTTTGGGGTAAAGCAAAGAGAAAAATGTCACCTGCTGTAAGGTTTATATCCAGAAGATAAAAGAAAAGTAACTGCTTGAAAGGAATATGACTTGGTCAGTTACTGAGAGCCAAGAGAAAGTTGTCTTCAGGATTTCTCCACACTTTGAGCTATGATTGCCATTTTGGTCTGCAGATTTTCTTTCTGTGGTTTTCATGACAGTCAATTATAGTTCAGAAATATCACAAGAAGAAATTAGGAGAGCGACATCACATTTATGTAAGTTTTAGCAAAAGAATTACATTGTTATAATTGCTCAAATGTATTATTAGCTCTTAATCTCTTGCTGTGTCTAATTTACAAATTAAACCTGATACCAGGTAAGCACAGACAGAAAAACAATTTTTGGAAATCAAATAGGAACAACATAATCTACAGAAGATGCAGTGCTGTCCATGTTTTGAGTCTTCTTATGTGGTCTTTCAATAAGGGGGATTAAATAGTCAATATCATGATACAATATTTCTGCAATAGAGCATAAGTTTATTATGGCTATTTTTCATAATATACTTCAAGGTAAAAGTTTCAAACTATTGGAATGCCCAGGGTCGTTTGGTAAAGACTTCAAATGAATGTAGGCCAAGCAGTTCGGTCTCCTTTGGTCTGACTTGATTGAGGAACCATTTTCAAAGACCTGCAATGACTGATCTGTAGATCCTTCAGGCAATTCTCCATGAATATTATTTCTTGCAGCTGAGCTTTTGATGGGAATTGAATAGTTTGAGGTTATATACCCTGGCAAGTACTGGTGTGCAGAAATTCTATAAGACTGATTAAAGGTATTGCCTGTCAACCATGGGGTGTTGGGTTGAGTGGAAGAAATCATCCAATGAAAGTTAAAATGTTTAAGAGGAAATAGGCCTGAATGCCTGGCCCTTCCCCCCTTTGATAGAGGGGGCAGAAATAATTCATGCAAAGGAAATTCCACTTTTTTCTTGGAACAACACTGACTGGTTTCATTTTCATGCCCCAGCCAATTGGAGTGGAGAATGCCTTCTCATCCTGCCTTCCCATCCTTTGTCCTTTGTAAGGTAATGCCCATGTACTGTTGTTTCTCTGCAGATCCACCATACATTTCAGAAGCTAAGGGTACAGGTGTCCCTGTGGGGCAGAAGGGTACTTTGCAATGTGAGGCCTCAGCAGTCCCCTCGGCTGAATTCCAGTGGTACAAGGATGACAAAAGGTAAAAAAAAACAGGAAGGGTCTTCTTAATGGTGGGAGGGCACTGAACATGGGTGGATGGAGAGCTGACAATTTCATCCACACACAGATGGGTAAACAAACATTGCCCTGATGTGCCATAATAGTTCAAACCAAGAATGAGTCAGCAAAAAATAATTTTCAGAGAAAAAAAATTATGCCCTCTTTCACTCATCCCTGCTTCCATGAAGAAAACAATTGCCAAGTTTCAGATGACTGTGTATGAGTTCCTAAGAAGTCTTCTGAGCACCTCCTGCCTCCATGGATGCTCAGTAGAAAATTATTCTCTCTTTGGTTTAATAAGTCCCTCTCTGACTCTACCATTGCTTTTTAGAACAAGCATTTGACCATAACATGCCTAGAAGAAATCAGTATTTTTTCTTTTTCATTTTTTTATTTCTTTTCACTGCTTGGTGATCTCATTTTTAATCCAGAGCCAAGGGTTTGTCACTGTTTGATACTGTCTATTCCCTTGTTTTGTTTCTCTTTATATAACAGTTGAGTGAGACCATGTTGTATTCATTCATCTCCCTATGACTCATTTTGCCTAACATGATTTCCTCCAGTTCCATCCAAGTTGCAGCAAAGTGCAAGATTTCATCTCTCCTTGAGGATGGGGAGTGGGGTGTGGGGTGGGCATAGGGATTAGGTGTTCCCTCACTGCTCAGATACTATTTCCAACTTAGTATTTGGAGGTCATTCCTGGTGGTCCTTGGAGGACCATGTGATGCCGAGGCTCAAACTTGGACTCCCTGGGTGCAAAGCATGCTCACAGTCCATTGATCATATCTCCAGCCAACAGTTCATCTTTTCTTAGAACAGCATAGTATTCCATTGTGTAGATAGAACACAACTTCTTTCTCCATTCATCTGTGGTTGGAAATTTGGTGAATGTTTCTAGATTCTGCCTCTGTACTTAGTGCTGCAGTGAGCATAAGTGTGCATTTATCCAGTTAATATTTTCTTGAGGTAGATGATTCCAAGAAGAGGAATTACTGAATCATGTGGAAGCTCTATTCTTATTTTATGGAGAAGTTTCTGTACTACTCTGCACTGAGTCTGTACCAAACATCACTGCCATCAACCATGAATGAGGGTTCCTTTTTTACACATCCCTGCCAAACTTAGTTGTTTCCTGTTGGTTTACTGTACACCATTCTCACTGTTGGAGGTGATACTTCATTATGATTTTAATTTGCATTTCCCTGATAATAAGTGACAAAAACAAATGACAATCCACAGCCTATAAGAAACAAGTTTCATAAAAAGGTAAAGCTTCAGCAGTAAGGCCAGTAAGAACATTGGGAGGTCTGGGAATGTTTTATTGGCCAAGAACATCCTGTGTTCTTCCAGGAGCTGTTTTGAACCTTTTCTGGACTGTAGCATAAGGCTCCTTGGAGAAGGAACAGATTAACCAGCTAGCTGTCACTTCTTCCACTGAGTTCCAGGCAGTCTGTCCTGTGTATCAAATTGTCTGTGACCCCATTGAGTCTGTGCCCAGAGGGTATTTTCACCACAAGGGAAAAGAGGGAGACTGTTCCCTCCTGCCTCAAGATATTTGTAGCCATCAAAAGGTTTGACAATTACCAGGAGTTAGTGAATGACTTGGCAACACAGGCTCAGATCTAGTAAGATAAATAATCACTGTCAACCAAGAACTCCTGTAAGGTGGGTGAACGATGGACAGACAACCGGTGCCCAGAACACTGCCATGAAATTGGGAAGGGGGAGGGTTGCAAACCTGGAGGTATGGGAGGGTGGGGAGGAGGAGGAAGGAGCTGTGGAGGTGGAAAGACTGAGAGAGAAAAACAAAGAAAAGGTACTGGGAAGTAGAGCTGGGGGAGGACCCAGGTCAGGGGTCATCCCATTGTCTATTCAGCTAAGAAGAGCTTCTGCCTGTCCCCTTTCTTTCCCAAAGGAGGCCAATTAGACCCCAAAAAATACCTTGTTTGGAACAACTGAGTCATGAGATTCAGTATGGCCAATCATTGTTCTCCCAAATTAGCAGCAGAGTGGACACCTTCTTTGCCTTGACTCTTGTATTCATTGTGCCCATTTTACAGAAGAAATAACAGGCTGGAAAGAGAAAAGCCAAGTCATCAAGATACGAGGGGGCTGCCTCCCTTTTTAAGAATCCAGAATCAAGCAGAGGAGACTAATTGTGCCCTAATCAATAAACACGAGCCTGTCTCTCCCTCTCCCTGCACTTCCCCTTCAACTTGTGCAAGCTGAGGTCTGAGGTGTCACTGTTTGGAAAAATCAAAAGCTAAAACAAAAAATGAGGGAGCTGCCAGGTTCATTCCTGGACCTTCCATTGTCCATTGCCCAAGTGTTTGCCAAGAGTCATCGGCTGCTTCCCTCCTTCTCATTCCTTCGGGTAGGAAAATGCCCGCTGAGCCAGTGTGAGGACTGCAGACAGGCAAGGGAACACAAGCAAAGGGAAGACTGCACGAGCTGTGACCTGCACGGCGGGTTCATGGGGTCCGGGGGAGGCATGCTGTCCTTCCCTGCCTGGAGGCAAAGCCCAGGCATAAGGCAGGGCCTTGCAGAGCCCTGGGCTCTGCTGTGCTGGCGTCCCCTCTGCGGGGCTTTCTTTCTTTCTTTCTTTTTCTTTCTTTCTTTCTTTCTTTCTTTCTTTCTTTCTTTCTTTCTTTCTTTCTTTCTTTCTTTCTTTCTTTCTTTCTTTCTTTCTTTCTTTCTTTCTTCTTTCTTTCTCTCTTTCTTTCTCTCTTTCCTTCTCTCTTTCCTTCTCTCTTTCCTTCTCTCTTTCCTTCTCTCTTTCTTTCTCTCTTTCTTTCTCTCTTTCTTTCTCTCTTTCTTTCTCTCTTTCTTTCTTTCTTTCTTTCTTCATTCCTTCTTTCTTTCTTTCTTTCTTTCTTTCTTTCTTTCTTTCTTTCTTTCTTTCTTTCTTTCTTTCTTTCTTTCTCTCCTTCCTGCTGTCCATCTGTCTCATGCTGCTCCTCTGCTGTTTCCCAGAGGGCCTCTGTACTCTGGACATCTTGTAGCTGCTGGTCCCTGGGCCACAAGCACTGGCAGACACCTCTTCCAGGCAGGCCTCAGAGAAGACCAACTGCAAGCCAGTCCCATTTCCCAGAGACCTGAGTGGCTGGGAGACACAAATCAAAGCAGTCTCGCTAGATGAAACTGGGTCTGGAGGTGTCTTTTTATTTTGGTGGCAACGTGCAGCCATGCTCAAGGGTTACTCCTGACTCTGCACTCAGGAATTACTCCTGGCAGTGCTCTGTGGACTAGGGATCAAACCCTGGGTGCAAATGCCCCTGGAAGTGTCTCTGGGATCTGATCAGGTGCGCCCTCTCCAGGTCATAGCATGTGTGGTCAGGAGAAGAGGGAGCACCAAGCTCAGTGAGCACCATCCCACCTTCCAGGAAGTCAGGGCCAAACCTGGAAACATGCTGTGCCAGGACACGTGACCATGGCTCTGGGGACAGCCAAGGACAATAGTGTTAAGCTGCAAAGTGCTGTCGGCACCTGGCCTTTAGCTAAAGATACGTCCGCCCTGCCACATGGGAAGGAGGCATCTCCTCTTGGCATAGCAGAGAGCTGATTCACAGCTGCATTCTCCCGCGAGTGGCTCCCAGTCCTGAGAGTGTCCCTAAGTGGGATCCAAGAGGGTCCCCAGAAGTCTCCTGGAGGCTGGGTTGAGGCACTCTGCCCACCACCACCCCACCCTCCAGCAGTGCTCCCTGGAGGAATAACATGTGAATCACAGCTGGAAATGGCACCTCTCTGGGGTGGGCAGAGTGTGCCTTGTAAGGATGGATGTACACTGGCAAGTCACTGCCCCCACCTTGCAGATGGGGGAAGGAGATGCCCATGGGAAGTGCAATAAGGAGAGGCAAAGAGGCCAAGCCTGGAGCCACTTCTCCTTCCGCTGCAGATTTTGATGAAAGTGGAGCTAGAACTGGCCTCCTCTCTGGATCAGGGTTGTCTAAGGTTCTGCCAGTTTGCGACCTTTGTGACCCCCGCAGAGAATAAGCTGCTGCTCAGCACGCTGCACACGGGGTGACCCAGGAATGCAGAGCAGGACTCTACCCTGAGAACAGCGCAAATACAAACAGAGTTTGGTTCTGTCACCGAAGGACTGGGCTTCCCACACTGGACTTTCCTGGTCCCATGTCCCAGCATGTGCCCTCACGTGCAGCCAGCATTCAGCCTGTGGTGAGGTGGGTTCCCTCTCAGACCTGGTTTCTCTGCCTCCCCTCCTGCGCTCCATGGGACCCAGCAACAGAGGTGGTCATCCTCCACACCTCTGCAGGCCTCATCCCTGATCATCAGGGTCTCTCTCTCCCAGTGTACGTAGATTCTGCACTAAACAAACAAGCATGCTTTGTTTCAGGCAGAGTGAAAGGTTGTCTTAAAGCCCATTCTCAGAGCAAAAACCTACCAGACTTATTAAAAGAAAGAAAGAGGGTGCTCCAACTCCTCCTCCTTCCTTGCACCATCTGTGCATGGACACAGGTCATTGCTCCACTGTTTGTCCTGGTCACTACCTGGTGCATTTTTTAGGGCACTTACAACCACCGTGAGCCCTTGGGGTCTACAGGATTGCTTTACTGAGTGCTTGGTGCAGCTAGCCTGACCCAGAAGATCCAGTTCGCAGGAATCAATTGTCTCTTCCAGAAAAATTGTTATGATCCCCTAGATCAGTGTTTCTTATTCCAAGGGGCCACAGGAAAAAATTGCATCCCTGGGGAAGGCACGGCATGAAACCAGGGGGGCAATGGATAGAACGCGGTGTCATAGAAGGGAAATGAGGTCAGGATAAAAGGCTGAGGAACACTGGTCGAGACAGAGCTCCTCAGAATGCTCCAATATAAAAGTGATACCTTTTATTTCCATTCATCACAATAATAATAATGAATAGGTATTATTGTAGAGTGCTTCAAGTTCTTAAAGGAAAATCTTATTATCCAGATGCTTGAATAGCATTTTTATTCTAAGTCTCTCAAGTGGTTCTGCTGTCTGAAGTCTGAGTCTGTCATGGTCAAAGTGAGCATCACCATCTCCATGTCCCTGGTTACCTGCACCCACAGGGTCAAGTTCTCAGGATGGACCCCAGGGGTGAGACTTGTGGTGCTCTGTGTACATTACAGCTGGATATTCAGACATGGAAGGCACTGGCTTCCAACCATCTTTTTTTAATTATTTTTTTATAATTTTATTAAAGAGCCATGATTTACAATGTTACTGAGAGTTGAGTTTTAGGGATACAATAATTCAACCCCATTCTTTCCACCAGTTTCAACTTCCCTCCACCAGTGTTCTCAGATTCCCTCCCCACAGACCCCCACTCCATCTATTTCTGTCAACTTGACAGGAACATTACAAGTTTCAATGGTTGTAGCTTAGATCTCATGTTTTCAGTTATGTTGAATCTGGGCTTTGTATCTGTGGCTCTGCCGCTCACTCATATCACTCGTATAACTGAATTCCTGATGTCTGCTCACTCATTATTTTTCATTATCTTCTTCCCCCCTTGATTTTTTAATTTTCTGCATCAAGAGATGGACATCTGTGAAGTGTCACAACTGGATACAGAAGTTAGGGTACATACACACAATGGAATATTATGCAGCCATTAGAAAAGAGAAGTCATGAAGTTTGCTATTTCATGGGTGGATCTGGAGAGTGACATGCTGTGTGAAATGAATCAGAGGCAGAGGGACAGACAGAATACTTTTGTTCACTTGTGGATCATAGTAGAGGAATGATTAATGTCCAAAGATAATAGAAAAGAAGCAAAACAGCAAGTCCTTAGTAGGAAGTTTGCCACTGTGGGGAGCGGAGGGACAGGTCAGGGAAGGGACCACTATGAGAGTGATAGAGGGAAGTGGTTATTCTGGAAGAGGCTGTAGAGTGGGATCTGAAAGGAGGTAAAGTGACTCACCTGATACCCTATCAGTAACAGTATCATAAAGCAAAGTGCCTAAAGGGATTGAAGAAAAAAGAAAATGCATGCCACAGATGCACGGTGGAGGGCAGGAAGAAAACTGGGGATATTGGTGGAGGACAGTGGACACTGGTGAAGGGATTGGTGCAAGAACATTGTGCTACTGGAATTCAATCATGAATAAATCTGTAACTTTTTAATTCATGGTGAGTCTATATATATGCATATTTTTTGAAAAAAATGCATGTTGAGTAGTACTGGAGAGATAGTCCTGTATATGCAGGACCCGGATTTGGTCCTATGCATCCCATTCAGTCCCCTGAGCCCCTCCAGAAGTGATCCCTGAGCTCAGAGAGAGGAAGCTTTGAGCATTTCCAGGTGTGACTCCCCACAAAGCACACACACACACACACACACACACACACACACACACACACACATCCCTCCAGCACTTCTGTGTCAAGTAGGTATGTCATTGGGTGGGGTCTCAGGGCTCAGCCTAGTGAGAAAGTGGCACCAATATGGTCAGGAGGGGGACGAGAAGAATGTGAGTTCCAGGTCTACTTTCTTCCATAACCTTCTTCCTTCTCCTTCTGTCTCTCTCTCACTGTCTCAGACTGGTAGAAGGAAAGAAAGGGCTCAAGGTGGAAAACAGGCCTTTCCTCTCAAAGCTGATCTTCTTCAACGTCTCTGAACATGACTATGGGAACTACACGTGCGTGGCCTCCAACAAGCTGGGCCACACCAATGCCAGCATCACACTCTTTGGTAAGACTGAGCCCGAGCTGGGCGCCTGGAGAGAGCAGGGAGGGCTCTGGGAAGAGGGAGGAGGTGGGGAGGAAGGTCCAGGGGAGGGTGGAGTGAGAAGTGGCAATGGAAGTAAGAGAACCTGTCCAATAGGACTGAATTACATACTAAATGTGTGAACGTAGGTGTGGATGAGAGTAGGAGAAAATGAAAAATAAAACAAATGAAATGAACCCACATTTCATCCTGTCATGGGAAGAAAGCTTGAAATGGGAGAAAAGGATGTGGGCAGGCTGACATTTCATTTTTCTTCCTAAAGTGACTATGGGGATAATAATTGGGTGTGATTGTAAAAGGCCCAGAGAGGACCATGAACTGTTTCAACACTTGGTTCACTAGATTAGGGTAAAATGATATCATTTCTGAAACTTTCTTTCTGCCCATTGAGACTAAGAGAAACTGAATTATATTGATAAAAGTAGCATCATGGGCCTTGGGGTCCCTAATAATATCAGCTTCTAAGGGAGAGTGAACCTGGAAAGTGGGTCATCCCCACGCCTACCCTCTATGTCAAAAGGTAGAGCCTTGCTAGATTTGGTATTTATCACAAATTAGAGAGTTAGAGCACCTGCCCCGCACCCTTGAGGCCCTGAGTTCAATCCCTGGAACAGCATGCCCCGCCCAATCAGAAAAACTGAATTATACTGATAAAAGTAGCGTCATGGGCCTTGGAGTCCCTAATAATACCAGCTTCTAAGGGAGAGTGAACTTGAAAAGTGGGTCATCCCCAAGCCTAACCTCTCTGTCAAAAGGTAGAGTCTTGCTGGATTAGGTATTTATCAGGAAGCAAAGAGGTAGAGCACCTTCTCAGCAGCCGGGAGGCCCTGAGTTCAATCTCTGGCACAGCATGCCCCACCCAGCCGCCATCACTATCTGATAGGACACCCCAGGGAGCCAGCAATACATGGACATGACCTTGGTGACTCTCTCCACACCACTGACCTGAGCATACTTCCAGTTCGAGCAGTACTGGCATAGAGTAAGTGTGAGCCCTACTGAGATAAGATGTTTATAAGATAAGAGAGAAAAGTATTTGTCTCACCAAGCAGTGGTCTGTCATAAATCAGGTGGTCATGTATCGACCACTGCAGTCAACAGTTGTTGAAAAATTAAGGCATGCAAGGTGACTTGCTGATCACACACTACAGTCTGGATTGCAGAAGACAAGTAAAGGAAGCACATTAGCGGGTTCCCTGGTAGACCCACTGCCTCATACTTCTGGGAGTAGGACAAGCCCACAGAGGTGAGCTGGGGGCTTAATTGTTATCACACTGGCCTCTAGGCTCCACTCCCGTGGCCCTGGAAATGAGAAACCTTCCTCTAGACTGAGTTTATGGTTGCTATGGGGGCAGGTGCTTTTCTACCTCAGCAGGTTTTTGGAATTTTTAAGCTCGTGTCCCAGGTCCCCAGGTGAAGAGGCACCTGTGTGCTCCTGACCCCACATTAACATGTGGTGTGTGGGGGGAGATGGGAGAGGGGAGGAGATGGGGAAACTAGCAGAGCTGTGGCAGGAACATAAATTCTGGGCCAGAGAGCTAGTTAAGATGCTTAACCTTGCAGGTGGCCAACTCAGTTCCATCCGGAACACCATGTGTCCCCGAGCACTGCCAAGGACCACTCCTGAGCACAGAGCCAGATATAGCCCCTATGCACTGCTGAGGTGTGCCTAGCTTCCTCAACAGAGACACACAACTCCTTTGGATGCTGAGAAGGCCCAGCAATCCTGTACCTTCACGTCCTGCCACTTCCCCTCCATGGCAGGATCGCTCACCCTCATCCCACCCAATCTGTGTGTTCTGCTCCACGACCTCATCTTTACTCCCAAATCACACCCTGTCCACCCCCTGCTCCAGAGGATGTCAGGAGGGGAGGGCAAGTGGGCCTGGCTCCCAGCAGGTCTCTGAGAGTCAGCAGAGCTGCAGAGGGGGTGATGGAGCCGCCCGACACCTCTCTCACAGAAAGGGTCATAATTGCCTCACACCTGTCAGACCTTTCCTGCTTTTTGGCAGGTGTCTGTCTGCATGAACAGAAGGGCTAGGCTTGGAAAGGAAGGGCCCCCTCCTGCTCCCACCTCACAAACAGGAGGCTCCCCTGTGGCCCTCCCCACCCTGCCATCCCCAGTACTGTGAATATCCCCCCTTTCTGATGTGGCTGCACAAAATGGTTTTGTAGTTGATTTTGTCACTACTTTATTCTGCCTCTTCCCTGAGAGGTAGTTGGCCATGAGCACAGGGAGACTAAAGAGTGATAGAGATGGCATGAGTGACAGATGGAGGCAAAGTCGGTGACATCAGTGGTTTTTATCTGGAGGTCCATGTGTGGCATTCAGAGCCCCCTCCCCACCCACCCCCATCAATGCACCCTCTGTCTTGCTGGCATTGCTACAGTGATGAGCATCTGGTACAGGCTTCTCTGAGAAATGAAGAAATGATAGCATTCAAAGAAGTTCAGAAAGGTAAACTGCATGTGTGGGGGGCGCTCAACGCAAGTCAATGACACCCTGACATGCTACAACTTGAGGAGGGAACAACAGGTCGAAGCATTTTTTCTACATTTTAATCAATCACATTTCTACTTTGGTCTCACAGAGCACCCATTTCTGTGGACCTTCTCGTGGGAAGGCCACACAAACACCATAGATCGCTGGGTGGGTGGAATCTCATTCCTGTTTGGATTGGGTGTTTGTAACCCAATCAGTGAGTGGACGAGTCCAGACATTAGCGTACTCCCTGAATTCAAGATTGAGACTTGCCAGCAACCAGGCCTTTAGACAAATATGAATTCACAGCAGTTTGTCCTTGCTGTTTCCTGATTTTCAAAGACCCTCGGGCTTACTTCCTGTCCGCTGCCTCAGCACGGAAGCCAAAGGTTGTTGGGTATATCTCTCACCACATCTGTTTCAGCCCCTTTGTTTTGTGTGTCATCCTTCATTTATTCATTCCTCCACAAATGTTTGTGAGAGGCAGTATACAAACTATATATGAAAGATACACAGCTGCTGTATATGATAGAGGAAAAGTAGGAAGCCTGCAGGCCAGGCAGTTAGGCAGCCTTAGCTAGAAGGGTTCCATGAACTTCACTTTGCACTTCCTTCCCCCCAAGCACAGAAATCCAGTTCCGTTATCAGCATGTGCTTCCTCACACTGCCCCATCCACCTGACCTTGACACTGAAAAACTGGGTGTGCTGGTGTTAGGAGACCCTCATGGAGGTGAATAACTTTGCGGGACTCAAACAATGTGGTGTTCCTTCCTATCAGGGACCAGCAGTGTTCTGGGCACCTGAGTCTGGTGGGGCTATTGGGAACTCAAAGGGGCCTGCTCCCCTCATCCCCAACACGGTGCTTCTGGGTATTTTGTTCCTGTCACGGGGCCATGAAATCAGGAATTCAGGGATTTCTGGAGGTGGGAGACAGAGCTCTCATCTTGATCCTTGGGGATCCCATCAGAACCCAAGCTCAGCATGAGCTAAGAGTTGATCCACCAGGTCTGGGACTCCTCCTAGAGTGACCCTTGGGCTTACTTCCTGCCCACTGCCTCAGCACGGAAGCCAAAGGCCATTGGGTATGTCTCCCACCAACATCTATTTCACCTCCTTTGTTTTGTGTGTCATCCTTCATTTATCTGTTCCTCCAGAAACGTTTGTGAGAGGCAGTATACAAACTATATATGGAAGATATATAGCTGCTGTATATAATACGTGTTTGTTTTCATTTTTCTCTCCTGTATGTCCCCACCCGGTTTAGAACTAAATGAGCCCACAAGCTCAACTTTGTTACAAGGTCAGTATCCCTCTTGCCTTATGGTTTCCTCCCCTCCCATCCTCCCTGAGACCGCCTTCCCCCCTTTCCCAGTGGTTGCTACTAAAGTTGTTTAGTGGGTGGTAGGGGGAGGATAGGGCTGTCTGGGACATTGGCTAAACTCCAAAGCTCACTTTCCTTCTGAGCATTGCTAGAAGGCACAGGAAGGGGAGACTCAAGGAAACATTATCAACATCTTGGGTAGAGGTGAAAGGTGGAGGGAAGGGTTGGAACCAACAGGAAGAAAAGACCAGTCCACTGACAGGTCTCATAATAAGAGTCCTACTGTTGACCCGAGGCCACAGACTTAAGCACCAAGCACAGAAAGACTTGAATGCTGAGAAGAATTCCCCTGCAGCAAAGGCAAAAGAGAAGGCTCTGGACACAGGGCAGGCAGTGGTCAGGAGGCAGTCTGGGAGTTTAGCGTCTGGAGTCCTGGAGAACAGGCTGCTATGGAATGGTTCTCCACTCCTGGCCAGTGCCCTCAGACTTAGTTAAATTCTTCTGAAGGTTGTGTGGTCTGCCTCATGTCAAAATCATTTCATTTTGTAAAATGATTTACAAAGTTGTTCAAGATACAATTGTTTCAGGTACTCGTTTTCCAACACCAATCCCACCACCTATGTGACCTTCCCTCCACCAGTGTCAGTTTTCCACCCACCCCTCAAGCCTGCCCCCTTAGCAGGCATAGAATAGTTTATTTTATATTGCTTGTTTGTTACATCAAGATGGCAAATGGAATTATTACAAAAATAGCTCAGTAAGGGAAAAATTGTGGAAATTGTTATATCTCACAATGGTGTCATTAAAGTCATCATCTGAGGATTTATTAAGCTTCTTGTTAGTCGATCAACTTGAAACTCTTATGTACAAGTTTGAATCACGAAACAGCTGAAAGAGAGACACATGTGATGTCACAGGGTGCATGGACTCATGTATCTGTCCTCCTTCCCGTCCTCCTACTTCACGCTCTTTCCCACAAGCACACCTGGGTCTGGCCTCCATCTGCACAAACCACTCATTTTAAAAGTCCATGAGAAATGCATTAAGACCATAACCGAACATTTGAAGGAAGTGGACTGAGGAAGTGTGGTAGGAATAAAAGATGTGCCATGCAAACAATTTTCCCAAAAGGGCAGTGCCAGCCACAGACCTGCCCAGCCATAGGCAGCTGTAAGGACAGGAAAGGATGACTGTGTCCACTTTCCACCCCAATTCTTTGACCTCAAACCCATCCTGTGGATATCCAATCACATCTGGTTGCTGAAAAAGTCATTATTGGAAGAGCTGTAATAGGCTCAGGAGGTTGGGGAAGATGTTGAAGGGAATGAATTTTAGAGGAAGTGCTTCCAAAGAGCAGGACATCCACCGTGTCTCTTCCTCCTTGTTGAGTGTAAAGTTATACCATGTAGACATCTGCGCATCCTTAAACCCACCCGTGGAGCCTTTTGTAGAGTGAATAATTCTTTTTGTTTATCTTAAGAATATGGGAGTCATGCTAAACTTTGCACTTAAGGCCCATCCCTCACTCATCTATAATCTTATTTTTTCTTCTCTCCTTCTTTGAAAATCCCCAACAGACTAGAGAGCTAGCTTTCTTCCCAAGGACTACTCCCTGTCCATGCTCAGCTCATCTTGGAAATACCCAACAACATTTATTTCATGCAGTTTCCATAAACAGGACTCCCTTGGTTTTAAGAGATACAAAACTCTTTTGCTACCCAGTATCTGAATGGACAAGAATGTCTCTGATAAGAGAATTTCATTCTTCCTCAGCATTTTCTACCACCCTTGAAGTGTTTCTCTGACCCCCTCCCCTTGCAAACACAACAGATTTCATGCCATCCTTTTGGATTAATACTTGTTGGTTCCAGGCTCCTGTGATGATGAATAAAAATGCAGGGACGTACCACCATCACTCACAAAAACTTCTGGGAGAGCAGGCCGGGGCCCACACTGCAAACTCAGCGGCTCAGAGGCTGTTCATTTCCCAGCCCCTTGGCCTTTGTCCTTTATCTCTGCAGCATAAAGTCAGAGCTGATGGTATCAGTGGGCTGGGAAAGGTTGCCTGATTAATGTCGGTGAACCTTGCCAGGCTCATCAAGCCAACTTATTAAAGAATCGGAGACTAAAGCAAACTGTGTGTCAGAATGAAAAACTTGCTGGAGGAGAGAGGATCAGGTTTTTTTTGCAGAAGGATTAAGGAATTACCCCAGTCATCCAGCAGTTAACATTTCTAAGGTGCATGTGTCTAATTGACAGAGGTGTACAAAATTTCTTTTTGCACCCTCTTTCTAGCCCGTGTATGGATTCTATTCATCCTGACATAAAACCAGTCCTCCGCTCACTAGAATCAGGCAGTATCCTTGTGTTTACCTGGATACTTGGATTCAGCCACATGCATTGGCTTTGACAGCTGACAGTTCACTTAATGGATTGACTTAAAATATTTGCTTGGGGGCCTGGGAGCAGGTTTGCTTGTTTCCTTAATAGTAAAGGATTTATCCAAGTGTGAATGACCTGGATAAGCCTCTCTATGAAGGCTCATGCCAGACCCATCCAGATCCAAGATGACACTTCAGCTAGGGTCCAGAGGGTCAGACAAACATGCTTCTTTCCTTCTCTCCATAGAACTGAGTCAAAGGGAATGGGCTGGAGTACTGCAGGGAGGGACAAAAGAAACCAGAGCTTGGCTACATCACTCCCTCCAGGGGGAAAGAAAGACAGTCCTACTCCTAGAATACCTGGTGCACTCCTGCCTAAGAAAACTCAAGAATACATTCTAGAATATTCAAGGATGAGTGCAGTCTTCTAGCTGTGCGTGTGAAAGGGAGAGAGACAGAGAGAGACAGAGAGATTTGGGCACACCACTGCAGAGGAACAGTTCAATATTGTCATTCCAATAAGCCTAACTCTCAAATATAGCCCTCCCTGCTTTCTTTCTCCAGCAGAGATGAAAATCCAATATTCCCATCTCTTTTCAGCCTACTGACCCCAGCTGCCCCCATTGTTATTTCAGAGTGAAGGGTCTATGAGCACTTTATCCATCCAGCATCCAGCTCTCTCTCTCCAAGCTCTTACCTTCTTCCAGCTACCCTCCTTTGTTGAGAAAGACTCAACAGGGTTCCTGCATTTATAAAACAGTCCCTTATTCACTTTCCAAGGGATTTTTCTCCCCCAAAACACAGGCAACATGGCTCCTGGCTCCTTTCTGCCATCTTGGTTGGACCTCAAAATAGTCCGTTTGATTCTAGATAACCTTGTCCATCTTTAAATCTTCCTAATGGATTTCAGAGTCACCTACACAGAGAGAGAGAGAGATAGAGAGAGAGAAATAGATACACAGAGAGAGCATCTTTCTTGTTTCATCTTCATGTATCATCAAACATGCTTTTTAAGAGAAAATTGAGGTCTTGCATGCCCAAGCATGTAGCTATTTTGCTCAAATATCTTGGGTGACTTTAGGCTGAGTCATATCTAAAGTGTCTTTCCTTCAGGTTGGGAGCACCTTTACACAGAGAATGAAATTACTTCACTGCAAAAGGTGTCCGTGTCCATATCTTTTCCAGGTTTTTAAAAAGATGTAACTGACAAAAATGTTAGCTTTTTGGAATGCACTTCCTGGGATCTGATAAACAAATGCATTGTGAGAGATTTCCACCTGCTCGGCATCCAGCTCCATTCAAGGATGAGGCCATTCATGCCAGTGCAGAGATAGTTCTGAGAACGCCAAGTGGAAACAGGGTGGGATCCCCTGGTGCAGACCCCACTGCATGGAGGGTCCCTGGAACACAAGAGTCACAGCCCCAAGTCAGGTCTCCTGTTCCAGGCATCCGATTAGAGCCTCTTCCAGTTTTTCAATCTTCTGACTCATCCAAGGGGCAAAGGTGTGGGCTCCTCTGTGCATTTATTCTTTCTCATCAGTGGTAGAGAATCGTCCGGCACAGCACGAGCACCCACATTGCAATTATTGAGGACTAGCTTCCTGGTCTCAGCTCATTTTATACTTAAGACCTTCACACCTCAACTCAAGCAGCGATAGTCTGGCTCAGAGCCTTGGGACCTGCGGCTGAACTGTGTCTGGGTTCCAGGAATGAGCCTCCCTTGGATGGGTGATGCCACCTGGCCACCAAGCATCAGCTCTGGCAGCAGCGACTTCCCCCGCACAGTGGAGGGCATAGGGATGTGGGCTGGAGGACTTCGAGCTGAGTGGAGGGTGCGCATTGAAGGACTGGGCTGAGGTCTGGCCAAGGGGAGGCCCTTGGAAGAGGGCTCTGGAGGGCTCATTCCCAAACCATCCATGGAGGGCAGAGAGCGCCTCCCACCGCTTTCTTCATTAACAGTGACTTGTGTTTAATTTCTTGTAGAAGTGAAAACCACAGCTCTGACCCCTTGGAAAGGTTGGTATACTTGGTTCCTAGGCAGCCGCTGCCTGCCTGGGGTGGGCATGCCTCTGTCTCTTCTGACCTAACGCCAGAAAGCAGCTCACAGGGCTCCCTCGAACCCCGGGCCCAGCTCTGCACCAACACAGATTAACGTGTCCCCAGTACAACCCTTGCTCCCTGGCAGCTTGAACTTGTGGAAGCCTAATTTCTCTCTGCTGGCGGCACTAATGGGCACTGCCAGACCCAAGTCTGGGCACTTCTGTCAGGCTTCTCACTTGTACACTCACCCTCTGAAGTGAGGTCTCCTCAGCCCAGCCTGCATGTAGCCCTTTGCTTCTGCTGTCTCTGTCTCTGTCTCTTTAACTTGGAGCTGAAAAAGAAGTGGGGTGGGGGGAGAGGGGAGGGGAAGAAGGGAAGGGAGCAGGGGGAAGGGAGGAAGGGGAGGGCCCTGGTGAGTCATTCAGCTACAAATAAAGTGTGTCTTATTTGAGGCTTTCATTCCTGCCAGATGTTTCCAGTAGAAAATTGACACTCTTGGCGGTTCTCCGGGACCCTGACTGTCCCCGTGATTAGTCTCTTTAAGCCTCCGCAGCTCTTTAATGAGAGGGAGATGAGAATGACGTCCGTGTCGGGGGAACGTGACTGGAGGGAGACCAGAGGCCTCCTCTGGGTGAGCCATGTCACCTGGCAATGGACCAGCACAGACTGTGCTATGGGCTGGATCTCTTCTCTCAGCACTGTCCTGTGATGGAGTGGGATGCTTTGAGGTGGGGCAGGTGCAGGGGTCTCACTGGAGGGGCGAGGGTCAGCCTGCTCCAAGTTAGTGCAGAGAACAGTATCCTTGGGACAGGAGTCATGATCCTTTGGAGAGTCCTTCTGGTCCACTGAGGTTTTGTCCTCCTGTGCCATTGTGGCAGGTGTGAATCCTCAGCCTGTGTCATTAGGGCTGGGACACAACGCACACTGCCTGGAATCCTCACCGGAGGCTTCCCAAGGTGATGCACACACCCATAGGCTCTGTGTGGCATCAGATTCCCACTCCAAGTAGAATCTCAAAAGAAAAACTCACACAGGGCCAGAGAGATAGTACAGGGGTTAATGCACTTATGTTGTGGTAAGCACCACAAGGAATGATTGAAATAAGCTCTGAGCACCACAGGGAGTAGCCCCAAAACAAGCAGAAGAAAAGGAAGAAGGGAAGGAGATGGAGGAGGAGAAAAGGAGACAGAAACAGAAGAGGATGAAGAAGGAAAGAGAGGAGGAGGAAGAGGAGAAGGAGAAGCAAGAGGAGGAGGAAGAGGAGAAAGAGAAGGAGAAGGAGAGGGAGGACGAAGAGGAGAAGGATGAAAGGGGGGAGGAGGAGGAGGAGGAGGAGGAGGAGGAGGAGGAGGAGGAGGAGGAAGCTGGTGCAAGGATTGGGAGCAAGTTGAGAGGAGAGCACTTCGAACAACAGGACAGAGTCTGTGAGCATGGAAAGCAAAGAGAACATGCTGGAAGTTTCACTCCATGGGCCTCTGCATGTACATTGGTCTGTTTGCATGTGTGCTTGTGTGTGTACTGGAGAAAATGAAGACCATGAGGCAGGAAGGGCAGCTAAGGGGTGGAAGGCAAATTAGCAACCGGTAGGTGAGTGTTGTCCCCAGAAAGTTTGCAAAGGTTACAGATGTCAAAGAGATTAATGGCATGATCTTTGCAAATGTAATGCTTTCACCCGGGAATTAGCATAAGAAATTAGCTGAAGGGGTCAGGCCAAGGCACAAACCCCACCGGTCCTGTGATGGGAAGTGGCAGGAGCCAGGGCCATCTCTCCTGAGGCTGGTGTGGAACCCACCGCTCTGCCCCACATGCACTTGTCCTGGTCAAGGCTCCCCGATGTGATGCACCTCCAAAATAAGGAGGGTTGGAAGTGAAGGGAGTGAAGGAAGGGGTTGGGGGCGGTGAGCTGCGAACTCACACGGGGCACAGCCACTCAGATCTGAGATGGCACTGGGCAGCAAGGAGGCTCAGCACAGGGGTGTGGTAACAACACATGCATGAGCACACACACAAACATGTGTGCACATTCATGCACACTTATACACACAACATGTTCGCACATGCACACAAACATGCGTGCACATACACACATGCATAGACACATTTGTGCACATATGCATGTACACACATTTGTGTATGCATATACATGCATACACATGTCCATATGCACACTCATATGTATGTAAAGATGGGTGTACATACATGCATCTACATATGCACATAAGCACATATGCACATAAGTACACATGCATTTGTGTACACACATGCACACATACACAAGCTCAAGTAGGGTCTGGGCATGCTCAGTGATCTTTCCTTTCTTCTATGGGCAGAATTTTCAGGCCCCTGTAGTCAGGCCCCAGCCCTGCAGCTGTTGGGTGCTTTCCAGCATGAAGCAGAGCCACAGAGCAGCCCCCCAGCTGAGCACTGAGAAGGAACATGCATCAGAGGGCACCTTGCACAGACACCACCACTCCACAGAGTTCCTGGCCCCCCAGGGAATTTTCAGCCATCTTCCACAGGGCATTCTGTCTGTGCACAGTGTGCTATCTGCCTAGGGTCCTGTCCACACAGGACAGAGCCATCTGCCTGGGGTCCTGTCTGGGCATGGCAAGGACGACTAGCTGGAATACCAGCTCCCTTCCCTTCCCTGGGACTCTCACTTGCTTTAACAAAAAATCTCCCCATCCCAGCTCTCACTTGCTATTGGGGAGAATTAGGAGACATTTGCATGCAGGGACCTGGTTCTAGATAGAGGATATGCAGGGTTTGGGTGCAGGGACAGGGAGTGGGTATCCTGGAGCAGGAAGGCCTGAACTCCAGGAGATCAAGAGCTGACCAGGAGCCACGCAGCAGGGTGTGTGCATGGCAGAGGGAATACTGTGCTTGGAGTGTAGACCCCACCTGGGACCGCCATGCCCTTGGTCCCTGCTGGCTCTGCCAAGCCACCCAATCCCACCCCAGGCCTGGCAGGTGATGCTGTGAATCTCCTTCATACCTTAGACTCAGGTTAGAGGCTTGGAGTTAAGGATCTCTGGAGCTTGCAGAGGAGGGTGGGGCAGGACAGGAGAGAAATCCAAAATAAGGAGCAGGATTTGGGGCCAGAATGTCAGAGCGTGCGAGAGCAGGTGGGTCTGAGCACCATCCCCACTCCCATAGCCTCCTGATTTCTGAGCAGCCCAACTACTTGCCACTGCTCAGGATCACACGCAGCCTCACACGTTGGGGGCATGGCTGGCTGAAGTAGGCAGATGTAAGGGTCTCTGCTCCAGAAAGACCCAGGAGATACTGGAAATTGTGTGACCCGTGACATTCTGGGTCCGCCTCAGCACGCGTCTGATGGCAGGCTGGGCGGGCCTGTGGCTCACGGGGACACCCGCTGGCAGCTCCCAGCCATAGCAGGCTGGAAGGTGATGGGGGCAGCACCAGCCTCCCCGTCCTCTCGTCCTCTCACCTCTCCCGCCTCACCTGAGCGGCAAAGCCTTTCTGTTCTGCGCTTGCTCCCACAGCCACTCCTGGAGACGTCCTCTGCCCTGCAGACAGCTGTGCCTGGTCTGTGGTGGCCGTGCAGAGGGAGGGGGCCGACTCCGCTGCAGCGGCTGGAGCTCGGCCCTGAGATTGGAGGAGGGCGGCGTGGACAGACCTCTCCAGAGTGAGGGTGGGGGAAGCGGGCACTCAGGCTGCCATTCATTCCTCCTCCTCCTTCACTTTGAACTTGACCCTGAGTGTGGCTGTAATTGGTGGAAACACAGAGAAGGGGTAGGACGTGCCGGTTCACATTGACCTCCCAGCATACTGTCTGCATCCCGGGGACAGAAGCTTCTAGACTAGTGTTTCTCAACCTTCTTCCAAGGGTGGCCGCCATCCCCCCCGGTTTCCTCCCTGCCCTACTGAGGGCCCACTGGTCTCAAGCTGTGGGTCCTCTGGAATAATATCTTGGGGGGCGGGTTGAGAATCGGAGGCCCAGAAGCTGCCTTTCTCAGGTCGCCCCAGGTATGGAACAGAAGCAGCTGAGACTGCCTGAGTGGGGGAGGGGTGCCTCATCCTCAGAGGCCAGGCCCAGGGCCAGCACCCCTGCCACACCTCACCCCTGTGTTCTCTCCACAGGCCCCGGAGCCGTCAGTGAGGTGAACAACGGCACGTCGAGGAGGGCCGGCTGCATCTGGCTGCTACCCCTTCTGGGGCTGCACCTCCTGCTGAAGTTTTGACGTGAGCATCCCTTCCCCCCCAATGCCGGGAGAAGCTACAGCCACAGCGCCTACCACCCCACAGACCCAGCAGCTTCGACCACAGCAGCCAGACACCCCGTTTCTAACTCCGATGTAACCACACGCGATTCTGAGAAGCAGAACCTCATGGGGCACACATTCGAGGGAGGGGAACAAAACCGACGTGGCGGGGTGGGGGTAACTGCAAAAGGAAATTCAAAATCGGCTTCTGGGTCCTGCCAATCTTTAAGGATCCATATGTTGGTTCATTTTCCTTTCTGCAAATGGGAAGAGCAGCAGCCGGCTCTGGGTATCCAGCCGACAGTGGCCTGTTGCAAATTCTTGGTTGTCAGAGTGAGCCAGGGCTCTGCCACACTGCCCGCTCAAGAACCCCCATCAGAGAAAATTCTGGAGTTGGCTGTCTCTAATTTGATCAGTCAGAGACATGGGCCCAGCATGACCAGCAGGTCTGTGGCACCGTGGCCAGCCCTTGGAGACTGTGCCATGTTCATGCGTGTGACACTGCAAAATTTCAACCCAGACAGGAAGTCAACAGAAAGCCAACGTGCCAGCTCTGACCACCCACCCCGCCGTGCAGTCACAACCACCTGGTGAACTTTCTTGGCCCCCCTCTCCATTTTACTACTACACAGACATCATGGATAATAAGGGATTCTGAGTCTTTATTAATTTTATTAATTATATTTTCTGAGATGAGTCTAGTGTGCTTCGTGCAAAAACCAGACACAGCTAAGAGGTGCCGACACGAAGGGGGTGAAGTATGTTTGTGCAACGTTAGAAACGAGTCGTGTGTTTCTTTCCGAGGTTTACAACCGGTGGCCCACACACTGGGCGATCACCACATGGTGAGCCACATGGCAAAGCCACCACAAAATGAGACAACACAAAACCCACATCCGGTTGAACCGACAGCTCCACCAGCGCTACTGATTTCTCCTTATTTTGGCATCTAACGCAGACACTGCTATGCTTCTAAATGCTGTTTGGAAGTGGAAGGGCGAACCGCACTGTTTTCTTGAGTTGGTTAGCGAGGCTTGTGTTGATGACATATATTCTACAGTATATATATACATATACACACATCTATTTTTTTTCCCCTTTGGTTAGAGTTCAAGCCATTTTTGTTCTCAGCAGCTCCTTTCTCCGACATTACTGCATGCTGTATATGGCGTTAGCTGTGTGTGGATCTCAACGATGATAGCGTTTACTGGTAATTGTGTGAACAGCTCCTGCTCTTTTTGATTTTCTTGGGTTCTTGACACGTCAGAGACATTTCTCAGAGAACAACATCGACACCACTAATATCTGGCACAGCACCTCTGCCAGGTGTGGCACTTGGAGGTCAAGGCTTCCTTCGGCCTCGGGCATTAACCTATGGCAAGCAACTGACCCAACTCAACTCTGTCAACACTTGCTTTAGCCCAGTGAGGATCTGTTGCCTTTGGGACCACTGGAGAATGGAAACCTCTTGGTTTCTTTTATTTAATTTCTCACCTTCGTGTGTGTGTGTGTGTGTGTGTGTGTATGTGTGTGTGTGTGTGAAAGAGAAGAAAAATGCCTTTTTTAGGTCATTTTTTCCCCACCCCCCGAAGCCTGGAAACCAGAGAGGCCTCGGGGAGGGGTTCTGGATGTGATGAGGGAAACTGGGATTGGGGGCTGGGGGGAGGGATTGTCTCTGACTTGACATTAAAAAGTGTTCCATGTCCCTCTTCATCTGGTGTGTCACCTTATTCTCAAGTTGGGGTGGAGCAGGGAAGGGAGAGTGGGGCAGAGCCTGCTGGATTTGGGATGTAGACTTGGAGGGGAAAGTGTTACATTCAATTGATGGACCTTGAACCTTTATTCCTCATCTTGGGGGTACAGTGGAAATACCCTTCATCTCCTGACAGGAGCTGGGAACTGGGGGCAAGGTCTAACATCCCCTGGCTCCAGAAGACCCTGACCAAGGCTTCCAGCCTCCTACCTGTGCCCAAATGTCTCTCCCACCTTCCTCCTGGAAATAGAACTGAGTCAAGGATTCTTAGTGAAAGGCAGAATGTAATACAATCATTATATTCCATCTAATTTCTGGGTGATTGTTTCTGAAGGAAGGCAGAGGAAGGACAGTATGGAATAAAATCAATATCTATCAATCAGTTGATCATCTGCAACATGACTGAATGACCCCATGTCATCAACCAATGTAGGGCACTCTCTTCCTTCTATTTTGTCCCCAACCCCAACCTCAATTCTAAAGGCATATTTGTAGAAAGACAATTTGTAATGCAAAATCAAATTATAATAATTCTAGTCTTATGGACTTGGGGGGTTAAGTATGTAGCCCTGAGTTTCACTGCAGGTCAGGAGGGAGGGTCAGAAATGAACCATCTGGGGTGTCTCTGGTCATGTATTCTTGGAGGGCGATGGGTATGTGGGAAGTATCCTCCTATTTACTGGGGCTGCTCAAGACGGGGACTGGAGGGGCTGCCTTCAGGTTTATTGTGCCCTTCTGCTTTACACCCTCACCTCCAGATGCCTGGTTACCCACTCACCCCCTCCACTTCTTGACTCTTCCCACTGTTGTTACAGGCTGGTAACACCCAACAGATTGGCAGCCTCCATGTCCCCAAGCTGGGCTGGGATAAGCAGGACTTGGGCTCTTGGTAGAATGGAAACAATGGGGTGGGTGGGGATTTGGAAGCTTCCTGAGCCTGGGACTTGTAGGAACTCAGACTGGAGGATTAGAGTAGTATCCAGAAATCTGAAATAAGACAATGCATGTCTTCTCCATTGGAATCCAAGCTTTCCCTTTCTATCCACTTGAGTGTACTCCAGCACCACTGCATCCTACCATCATAGTCGACTTTGTCAGTCATCAACAAAGAAAACTTTCTTTGACCTGGTGTCAAGTTAGTGACCCTTCTGGTCCTATGGCTTCTCAGAGCTCAGATTATGCCAGAATACGCTGGAAGGGAGCCAGCTTGGACAGGATTGATGGAGATGCCAGTAAGGAGAATTCTTACTCAGAGGAGGGGTGTCCTCCCCTCTGATGCTCTGTGTGCTATAAAAGTCCCAATCTGCCCAACACCAATGCTAAGAGGGAGTGTCTAGATGACCATGAGAAAGGCTGACAATCAGATGGAGAGTGAAATTTAAAAAGGCCTTTGATGTGAGCTTAGAGGGAGTGACAGTTTTCAGGTAACTGGAACTTGGCAAGGCAACACTCTGGCCAGTGGATAAAATGTCACATCCTAAGCACAACTCATGGTTATCTCTCTGGGTATAGGTTCTTACTGATGGAAGACCACAGCAACAGGCTGGTGTACTGGACCTCTTAAGACTCAGAGGCAAATCACATGAACCACATGGTTCATCTAAGATCCCTGCCTCTAGGATATCCATTGTAGGGTGGTCTGGCAAATTTTTACCACCGATGATAAAAGGTGGTACATGTTTATGGGACATGGAGTGGATAGTATTGAATTTCTAACTACTGTTAACACTCTTGAAGAATCCCATTGACTGTCATGCAAAAGACTATCTGTTCTTTTTATTCTTTTTGGCCACTTAGTGAACAGCAGTTCTCAGGTTCATGTAGATAAATATTCCCAGGTCTAATCTCAAGTGTCTTTGAGTGTCTGCCCAAGATCTGACTTCTGATGGGCCTGCTCCATAAAGTGATCTTCCCAGACAATGAACCCCAGTTGTTTTCTGATCTTCTTTGGGTGTTCATAACTATGGTGGGTCAGTTTTTTGTCCCCTTCAAGCTTAAATGATCAACCATACAATCTCACTGAGATTTAGCCTTTTTCATTGTGTTGCACTTACCCTACCTTTAGTGTAGCCCTACAAATGCTGTGTTTAAAAGAGAAGATGGTCATACTAATAAATCAGGGAGTCCTTTAACAGATGATTTTGTTTGATAAAAATACATGAGATGAAGGATCAGCAAAACATCCACCCATTTCTATTCTTTCAATGATAAAACTCTGAAATGCTTCTCATGTGGATGGAGAGATGGAGCAAACATTCTGATGTGGTGATCCTGGTCCCACGTGGGCCATGCAAACCATGCACCCTCATCACATGAACGACTTCAGGAGACAGATCTGCAGCATCTGAGGGAGGACCTCTAGTATTAATGATGATTGTTTTAAACCAAATTCCATGAATAATTTAACTTAGTCCTTGCTCAACGGGTGTTGATGACAAGTGGGGTCACCTTTGGCATGCTATCATTATTCCATTAGGAATCTAAAATGGAGTTAGTTATACACTATTCATACACACATGTGCACACACACACACACACACTATCATCAAACACTATTTCTGTGCCTTTTTCAACCGTGTTTCTGCACCCACCCAAGGCAATAAACACATATTCTCCACCTCATGATGTTGGATGGATCAAGAGCCCTGAGTGTCTATACCTTCCTTTGTACTTTCTTAGTCTAGGTCTGCACCACACCCTGTCTTCCCCAGTCCATCCAAATCACCCAACTAGAACACCATGGTGTTTCATAGAAAAGCCCTTTAATTATGAAGCTAATATTTTGGTCACAGCATACAATTTACACTGGATTAATGCATGCAGGTACTTTATCATTTATGGAAGAGGTTTTTCTTTTGCTTTCCTTTTTTCTCAGTGATTTCACCACAGCCTCCACATAATTTAGATGTCTGCTTCTGGCATACTGTGAAAGTGCACATACTTTTGCTCTACTTTGAAAATCATTAGAATAATTTTTCAAATGTAATATTCCCCTGCCAAAATATCCCTTTGATTAAAACTATCTAGAAATGTTAGTTGACAATAGCTATAGAACTTGCTTTGCTTCTGGACAACACAAATCTAGAATTATGAGTAACTGTATAATATTTTGAACACAGAATTGAATTGCTAATTAGTAAAGTTAGGGCCTGAACCAGTCTATTTGAGATATTGGATTCATTCTCCTTAATATATATATGGTAGTATGATGCATGAGTGCTAATAGTTTTTCATCTAAAAACTATTCAAGCACTTTCATCTTTATAAAAATATCTGCACAAAACATATATAGGAAGCTGCATGTTTGATCAGTGGCAACTGAAGGTATGAATCTGTTCAAATTCTATAGCCAGTGTTAGTGCCTTCATTTCTAGAATGGCTCAGAAGTAGGAGTAAAGCATAACTATAGCTGCTGCCTCTGGATGCTCAAAGTGATTCCTTAAGGAGAAACTGAAAGATGGACATTGACACTTGGCAAGGCAAGTTGTCTGTTAAAAGACAGTGGCCCTTTCTGGAATGAGAACAAATGTCAGTTCCAAGCTGCTGTTTTTATGATGAAAGAAAAACAGGAGAATGAATTTCTGCCTATCTGAGACCCTGAGGAAGGAAAGGAAAGGGGAGCAGGTCAAATCCTCAGTGCTCTCACTAGAATGTGTGTGTGTGGGGGGGGGTGCGGGGAGCAAGGGCAGAGGGGTGGGTACCAGCTCTAGTAATTACTTAATTCTTCAAAAAGATGACACCTACTCTTACCAAGGTTTTTCTAGAAAATGACAGGGCAAGTCGTGGGAAGGGGAGTCCCCAGTAAAGTCTGTGATGATCCTGTTATATTTTCCTGGCAGACATCTTCCACAGGCCTGCTACTGTGTGTCCAGGTCTCACACGATTCATCTTCGCATCACTGATCTTAAACATGCCAAGTCTCCTTTTCTTTTTTTTTTCTTTTTGGGTCACACCAAGTGATGCACAGGGGTTACTCCTGGCTCTGCACTCAGGAATTACTCCTGGTGGTGCTCAGGGAACCATATGGGATGCTGAGAATCGAACCCGGGTCGGCTGCGTGCAAGGCAAACGCCCTACCTGCTGTACTATTGCTACAGCTTCTCTCCTTGTCTCTTTGGACTGGCCCCTAGGCTCAGTCCCTCATTGTCAACTCTGCTGGAAAAGCCTGAGAAGATGTCAGAGGCTGTGGGCACAGCTCACAGTGGTCCTGGTGTAGAGTGACTGGGACTAGAGTTTTCCTTCCTTGTAGGCTTGCCTGACTTCTCTCCAAAGCTTCAAGTAGAAGCTCTGAAGTCCTCCGAAGCTCTGAAGCCTCTGAAGTGCCAAAAGAGGGACAGGTCAGTGGGAACCTTGAGCTTTGCACCTGTGTTCAGTAGAGAGAGAGAAGACAGACCCAGGTTCCTGGAGCACACAGGGTGAGGGGTCCTTCTCTCTGCAGAATAATGTGGGAAAGAGAATGCATGGGCTAAGTGTCCCTTGTGTCCCCAGTGGCAGACTTTTCTGAGCTTGTCTGATCATCACTCAGAGAATATAGATGTGTGTGTGATCCAGTCTCAGCAACAAAGTCCTTCCCTTCTTGTGTTTATCCAGAGTTCAACCAGAGAGACACAGAGAACTAAGCTGGCAGCACATAGGAGAGATCTAGAAGCATGGCCCCTGCTGTGAGCCTGGATGTGGAAGAGCCTTAGAGATGGTCACTGATGGGGAGGTCTTGAGGAGGGTCTTAGAGAGGAGAGGAGACTGTCTCCCTTCACAACCACACTGTGAACGCCCCTCATGGAAGGTCCTGGGTGAACACTATCACGTTGTGCCTAGAAAGTTAGTCTGCATCGCTACCTACTGGCACCTCATTTTCTACAGGAACTGGTATAGGTAGAGTAGTAGATATGGTATAAAAGGACCCAGCCACGTGGTTGAGTTTGCTGTGGGGTCCACAGAGGTCACTGCAATTCTGGGCCCTTGACTTTCCCATTGGTCAAGTGAAAAGGAAAGTTGGTCTCAACAGCCTCACCCTCCATCCCCAACCCCTACCCAGATCAGAGACCACGTGGGTTCATTCTGTATTCATCTTTGGTCCCAATCTTGCATGAAATTTGGAATGTCTACATATCAGACCAAGGCAAAGACTTGGGGAGTAGGACATGTCTTGGGGGGAAGTATCAGAGGTATTCATCAGGTTCTGATTCATCAGGACCCTAAGTATCTGGCCTGAGCCAAAGAGGAAGAAACAAAGTTCTTTCTCTGAGGTCATAGCCCTCTGGAGAAGCTAATGGGATATAAAGACGTGCCTCAAGGCAAACCCTCCCAAACCAATGCAGTGCCTGAGGATCCTGGTGAGTGTGCTCTGACCAGCTCCAAATGCAGAAAGGGAAAAAGAAAGACCCTGCTCTAAATTAGTGCAAGCCTCAATTTTCCTTATAGGAAGAAGACCCAGGGGGCTAGAGAGATAGTACAGTGAGGCGGGCATTTGCCTTGAACGCAGTTGACCTGGGTTCGATCCCCAGCAACCCTGAGTAATTCCTGAGCACAAAGCCATGAGTAACCTTTAAGCATCACTGAGTGGGGCCCAAAAAATAAAAAATAAGGAAGTTGATTCACATATTTAAGAATTTCACCCCCCTATTTAAAATTTCCTTCACCTCTTGTCTCCTTTCCTTGCCTCTCCTTTCTTCTCCTCCTCTCCTTTCCCCATCCATCCCCTTCCCTAAACACTCTAATCTCCTCTAGCCATCTCCAGTCCTTTCCTCTCCCCTCCTCTCCCTTTTCCTCCTATTTCCTACTCTAACCACTCTCTTCTCTCCTCTTCTCCCTTTCCCACCCCTCTCCAGGCCCCCTACCAACATATGCCCTCCAGTGCACTGCACTGTCTGTTAGCATGCTTTTCTGGTGTCATGTTTTGATTTTAACAAAATAAACATAAGACAGAGACCTCTCTGAAATCACTCAGGACATCAATATAGACTAGAGCTCAGCATTTACAGAGGGGTCCATCCAACCCATTCCCAGAGCACAGCTGGGAAGATGCTTCAGCAGCACTTGGGGCAAGAGTTTATATTGTTGATGGCTCTTCTCAGCTCTGCTCTGCCTCTGACAGTAACATTTGCTCAGGTTGAGCCACACCTGAGAATAGCTTGGTTAAACAGAGCCCCAAGAGCATCTAGTCAGCATTATGTTGTGGTCCATACCCCCCACTCTGCTTTTTGGAGGATGGGGCCACAGGGTTCTGGGAACCTTGGGACCACTCCTGGTGATACTCAACCTGACTGTGTAGGCTGAAGAGTTGAATGCTCAGGCCCAGCGATTCCACACCATTGGTTCTGGGAGGAGACGTTGCTGGGAGGGGGAAGCAAATCCCAGCCTTGCACATGGAGGGCATGCTCTCCATCTTTCTGGGCTCTCCCCCATTGCATTTTTTCATTTCCTTCCCTGTTAGACCTAGAGTGGTCAGGACAAAGCACATGGGAAACCATCTAAGATTCTAAATGAAGTGTTGGAGTTGGAGTCTCAGGACATTTATCTATCTCACATCCATCTCAGCATGTGTTTCTCTGGGTTCTGGGTGCACAGTGCATTGGACCATTTATGTCTATGGAGCCAATGTAGGCCAGCATGTGGGTAAGCAGTCAGTCAACCAGGTCCCCGGCCCTCCTGCTGCATACAGAGGAGACCTCATCCAGTGGCGAGTCCTGAGCCAGAGGAAAGTGCACTTACTGATAGCACATAGGACAGTCCGTGCAGCACCCAGGCCCGGTCACCCCAACCTGGACCTCCACCCCACTGCTTCCTACCTGCAGATGCCCTGGGCACCAGCTCTGACCTCCTTTCCCAGGAACACACAGCTCTGTTCTTCCACCTGCTGGAAAACCAGGAGAACCTGAGTTACTGTCTCCTCATGGCTTGTCTTCAAAACTAGTAAAGACTCACCAGCAAGATAAGAGTCCAGGCAGTACTCTGACTTCCAGAACCCCGGGTGCCCCACAAAGCACAGCCCTCTTTCATCAGCAAGCACAGCTGTCTGAGGTGGTTCTCTGAGTTGCTCATGAGAAGTCCTTTCTGACACTGTACCTCACAATCTTGGGGACCCCGAGTCTTGGACAGCATTTTCCTCTGTTTCCCTTCCTTGACCAAATTCACACCCCACTCCCTTCCTTCCTCCATCAATTTTGTTCTAATAGCCTAGGGTAGAATCTAAGAAGAAACATGCAAAAAAAATGCACATGTTGATTCCAACTCCCCCTTGTTTAGACTAACCATTGATGGGGCAGAAAAACCGTGATGTGAAAATATGCTTTGACAATATCTTGAGGGAGAGGACCCTCACCTCAGAGTCAACTCAGTCTGGCTCACTGCCAAGGGTTTCACAGACTAGGCCACTAGGCACTGCTAGGCCACAAGTTGTACCCAAAGGACCTAGACATTTGATTCAGTCAGGAAAGTCGATTGAACTTGGGCACATTTCTTCAGAGTTAGCATGTGAGAAACAACCCAGCTTAGCAAGATGGACATAACAACAAAGTGTCACCCCAGTTCTCTTATTTCCAGTGTTGCTTGAGGAGTGACACCAGCCATATGGTTGAATACGGTTTTCTAGTCACATCTCCCTGGTGTCAACAACAACTCGGCATTCATCCCTGAACAAAAATATCCTTGTGCATGTATTGGGATCCAGTGGCATTAAACTAATGGTCTCAGAAAGTGCCTTGTCGAGTGAGAACTCCATGCAACATGTTTATCCACCTTGGGCCTGGTGGTGGCTCCTACAGAGGCTCAGAAGTGCCGCAGCCCTTCCCAGCTACAGTGTAAAAGTACAGAGCACTGATGGAGTCAGACATGAGCCAGAGTCCCCTGGAAGCCCAGTTTTCCAACAGAGAAAGTTATAGTACATGGGGGAAGAAAGAAAAATCAGTGTGCATGTCTTAGAGTAAGAGGAACAGTTTAACATGACCATCGACTCTCTTCCTCCACAGCTCAGAGGCCAACTTGACCCCAGTCTGCAATTTCTTCATCCAGAAGTAGTGACAATGTGTGACCAAGTGAGCCCCCTGGTTTCCCTAGCTATATGGGGAAACTGTGTATTCTTTCTATCCAAAGTACCGAGGCATGAGCTGTCTAACTAGAAGTGGGAAGAGTCAGGGAAAGCACCTCATGGGTATCAAAAGTGATGTGGGTCCTGTTTACTGCTCATGGGCAGCATCAAGAAGCCTATGAGTTCCTGGGGATGCTGCACCCATGGATCTTCCCCTGACTTGTGGACACCTAGAACATTTCACTGCCTCATAGATACAGTCACCCATCTTGTGGCTGATTGGGCATACCTGTGAGCTTCAGGAATTAACATAGGCAGATAGCTAATGAGCATTCAAGGGAAAGTTGGCCCAAAGGACTTGGAGAAACCACAAACTGGAGTTTTAGCTTCATATTTGGGGAGACAAAAAGGAAGGCTGGTGATAATTGTTCTGTTCTAACACAAGGTGAGAGGGTGGCAAACAAATCTGCATATATGCCATGGTATTGAGCAAACAGCATGGAGCTGTCAAAATCACAGAAGGTCTAAGAGAGCCTCCAATTCCCAGCAGTACTACAAAAGGTATTTCACTCCCAAAGTCCACAAGAAGGAGTTGACCGAAACTTCAAATTCAACAACAGCATTGCAGCATTTCAAGGAACATGGTATAAATGAGCAAACATGACACTATTGAAAGATCACAAAAATCTTCCAGGAATCTACCCCAAAGGCATGAACATCATTCAGCTGAGGATTCCAAACCGCTGTTCTAAATAAGTATAATGAGCTCCAAGAAAACAGACAACTCAATAAAATCAGGAACATAATACAAAAACAAAAGGACAGGTTTCAGAACAATAACAACAACAAATCATGAAAAAGAACCAAGGAGAACTTCTTCTGAAACTGAAGAATATGTTAAATGAAACTCTCAAAAGTGCGGTAGCATCGGCAGATTAATCAAACAGAAGGAAAACCAGGAATTAGCAGTTATCTCCTTGAAATTATCCAGTTAGAGATAAGCAAACTTAGAAGAATTTTTAAAAAGGAAAAACAACCCACCTGATTTATAAGATAACATTAAAAGAGGCAAACAGCAGATTTTCAGGGTCCCAGAAATAGTGACAACAGGGCAAAACATTTTTATTCGAGTGTTGAATCACACTCAAGAAGTGATTGTGACAAACTCCCCAAATCTGGAACAGGATTCATATAAACAAGTAGATAAAAAAAAGGCATGGGTCAGGAAACAAATTCTATCTAAATATCTTCCCCAAGATACTTTATAACAAACTGACATAAACACAAGATGAGAGGATCTGAAAGGAAGCAAGAGAAAAGAAGTTTTCAACTTACAAAGGAAACCCAATAAGTCTGGAAGTGTATTTCTCAGCAAAATTCTGACAGACCAAGAAACTGAGGGATGATATATTCAAAGTGCTAAAATAAAAAGAAATGAATTGTCAACCAAGAATACTCTGACAAAGTTGTCCTTCAGAAATAAAGATATAAAAACTTCTCCAGACAAACAAAAGTTAAGGTAATTTATCACTAGTGTATCTTACTTAGGACTATTAAAAATTAAAAAAATCAAACTTAAATAAAAGGATTCTAGCTATTATCAGTAAAACATAAACATATGCAACATATGTGGAAAGATTAAATATAGAGTCCAATTGAGAATACTTTAAAGCTATAATATGGTAGAATATTAATATGATAGAATATTAACCACTCAGGTGTAATCTAAGTGGTAAGACCTAAGGAATTAAAAACCATAGCTACAATAATGTGGTATTAAATGTGCAATATAAAAAGATAAATTGTGACACTGAAAACACAAAATGGGGGGAGGGTGTAGAAACAAGGGGAAAATATCCAGATAACAATTAGTTGGTGAGCACTTATCAATCAATAAAAGCTTGGTGTAAATGAATTAAATTCTCAAGATAAAACAAAATAAGCCTGATAGAATTGATCGAAGGTGAAAAGACCCTTGGGCCAGAAATGTAGTTCGTGGTAAAGTGAGTGACTTGCCAGTATGAGATCTAGGTTCAATCCTGGCACCATAATAAGCAAGTACATAAATAAGAGAAAACTAATTCTATGTGTGTGTAAGATACTTTTAAGTTTTAATGACAATATGCACTCAATGTGAGGGACTGGAAAATATTAAATCACCCCAGCAAAAGACAAAAAGTAAGGATTATTATGTTGCTATGAAATGAAACATACTTTAAGTAAAAAGATTT
Source organism: Sorex araneus (assembly GCF_027595985.1). Taxonomy (NCBI): domain Eukaryota; kingdom Metazoa; phylum Chordata; class Mammalia; order Eulipotyphla; family Soricidae; genus Sorex; species Sorex araneus. The sequence goes on along the minus strand of NC_073304.1, from coordinate 156,349,223 downwards.
AACAATTGACAAGGTCATTATATAATCATATATAATTTACAAATACACATACAATTAAAATATACAGCTATAAAAACCCCAAATCAGACCATAGACAACAGGATAATAGGAGCGGACATCAATGATCATATTCAACAATGAATGATGGGACACCCAGACAGAAAATCAATAAGGAAACAATGAATTTAAACTATACTTTAGAACAAATGACTTAACAAGCATGTTTTGATCATTTTATCCAACAACAGATGAATGAACATTCTTCTCAAGCACACATGAAATAGTTTCCCTGATAGATTAAATGACGGGTCACACAAGTCTTAACGAATTTAAGAAGAATGAAATAACTCTTCTTTTTTGTTTTTTTCTGGTCACAATGGTATGAAAAGATAAACACTTAAAGGAGGAAAATGAGAAAATCCAAAAGAATGGAGAAGTTAAATAATACTTTCCCACATAAAATGTGAGGCCAAGCCTAAAGAAATAAATGGAAATGGAAACATACAACACAAAAAAATATGGGAAACTACAAAGCAATAATAAGAAGGAAGTTTATGGTGAAAAATATCTAAATTAAGGTAAAAGAATGTTCTTAAATGACCTAAGTGAAATCTCAAGTAACTAGAAAAACTAAATTAACAAAGATCAGAGTGGAAAAGGAAGAGATCAGAAAAGAAACAGAGAAGGGGAGAAAAGCCAAAGAGCTATTTTTAAAAACATAAATAAAATTGGTTAACAGCTTATTTAAGTTAAAAAGATAACACTCAACAAATAAAATCCAAAATGGAAACATAAAGTCTAATAACACTGAAATATAGAAAGGTCTTAAGGGAGTATTATGAATAATTATACATCAATTAATTTATAGTATCCACATAAATTAATTGATACATTTATAGAAATATCCAGATTGCTAAGTCTGAATCATAAAGAAATAAAACATCTGTACAGCAAAAAATTTAAGTAAAGATATTAAATGAGTAATCAAAACTCTCCCAACCAAGAAAACTCCAGGAGCAGATGGTATCTCTGGTGAATTTTTACCAAATATTTATAGAAATTTTCACTCAAATACTTTATAAACTTTCCCAAAACGTTGAGGAGAAAGAAGCAACCCTAAATTCATTTATGAGGTTAATAAAACATTAACCAGAAAGAAAAAATTCAAGAAAACCTTAGGCCAACATCCCTGATGAATTGAGGTACACATATTCTCAACAAAATATTGGCAAGCCAAATTCCATAGCACATTAAAAGAATCCTGATTTGATAGGATTTATCACTGGGATGAAGGCATGGCTCCAATTATACAAATCAATAAATTTCACATCCTGCTTAAAATTGCTAAATCATATGATAATCTCAATACATGCAAAAGATCATTTGTTGAAAACACATTTTTTTCTTAAGAACTCTTTGTAGCGGAAGTCCTTGTAAAAGAATGAAACTCAAATCTTCTATTATTAACAAAAACCAACTCAAAAAGGGGTAAAGACTTGCATGTAAGACCTAAAACTATAAACTCTCATCAGAAAAATTCCTTGATATTGGTCTTGAAATGTTTTGCCTTACTCTCTCCCCACCCCCCTTGTGAAGCACAGTAGTTTTATTGACAGTTGCTTAGAAAGATGTGAGGGAAGAGAAAGAGAGAGAAGTATGCATTTGAGAGAACACACAGGCTTCTCCAAGGGAAAGTAAGTAAGCAAAGAAACAGAGATAGAGAGACAAGCAAGTGAGATATGTAATCAAGGGAGAATAAGGGCTTGAAGAACAAGACTTAGAAACATTTTATAAATTAAAAAAGCATAAGAATAGAAAGAAAAAATAGATGAGAATAGCCCACATCCAAAAGAACAAAAGTGACCAGTGTTGGCACGATTTGGATTTGGGGAGAAAGGGACTCTCCTTCACTGCTGGTGGGAATGCTAACTGGTTCAGCCCTTTTGGAAAACAATATGGACGCTTCTCAAAAAATTAGAAATTGAGCTCCCATTTGACCAAGCAATACCACTTCTGGGAATATATCCTGGAGATGCAAAAAAGTATAGTAAAAGTGACATCTGCACCTACATGTTCATTGCAGCACTGTTCACAATAGCCAGAATCTGGAAAAAACCCGAGTGCCCAAGAACAGATGACTGGCTAAAGAAACTTTGGTACATCTAGACAATGGAATACTATGCAGCTGTTAGAGAAGATGAAGTCATGAAATTTGCATATAGATGCATCAACATGGAAAGTAACATGTTAAGTGAAATGAGTCATAAAGAAAAGGACAAACAAAGAAAGATTTCACTCCTTTGTGGAATATAAAGTAACAGAATGGGAGACTTACACCCAAGAATAGTAGAGATAAGTATCAAGAGGAGTACTCCACAGCTTGGAAGCTGACCTCACATGCTAGGTGAAGAAGCAGCTCTGATAGAGAAGGGATCACCAAGCAAAGGGTGCTAGGTGGGCTCACTAGGGATGGGAGATACAGGCTGAAAATAGACTATAGGTATTAAGATACCTACATAATACCTCTGTAGCAAACCACAACACCCAAAAAGAGAGAGCAAGCAAATGGGAATGCCCTGCCACAGAGGCAGGGTGGGGTGAAGGGGACAGGGTGGGGGTGGTGGGAGGGATGCTGGGACCATTGATGGTGGAAAATGGGCACTGGTGGAGGGATGGGCACTCAATCATTGTATGACTGAAATGTAAACATGAAAACCTGTAGGTCTGTAACTTTGTCTCACGGTGATTCACTAATAAAATAAAATAAAATTTAAAAAATAGATGAGAAAAACTACATGCCGAAATATAGAAGCTTCTACACAATTAAAAAACAAGAATCAGTTTACAAAAAGTAGGAGAAATAGTCACAAATCAAGTTTTCCTAGAAATCGTAATATCTGAAACAGGGGCTAGAGATATAGTACAGTGGGTAGGGCTCTTGCCTTGCACACAGCAGACCCAGTTTCAATCCCAGAACCCTGTATGTTTCCCCAACTCCTGCCAAGAGTGATCTTTGAGCGCAGACCCAGGAGTGAACCCTGAGCACCACTGGGTATGGCCAAAAAACAAACAAAAACATAGTGTCTGAAATATATAAGGAGCTCATATAACTCAGCAGCTTTTTGTCTTCAAAAATAAGATTTCAAATAGGTAAAGGGAGTGAATAGACACCTTTCCACCAAAGAAGACAAGTTATTGGTCAGTAGGTGCATAGAAAGATGAACTATCCTGTGCATCCAAACCTCATACCTGTTACAATAGCTATTGGCAAAGTAGTCAGAGCTAGCAAGTGCTGAGAGAGAGATGGAACATAGGGAAGCTTTGTGTTCTATTGTTACAAATTCATATCTATGTGACCACAAGGGAAAATAGCACGGAGAAAAGATTTTGAGGAAGGAAGGAAGAAAGGAAGGAATGAAGAAAGGAAGGAAGAAAGGGAGGGAGAGAGTGAGGGAGGGAGGGAAAAAGGAAGGAAAGAAGAAAGGAAAGAGGGTGGGAGGGAGGGAAGAAGGAAGGGAAGAAGGAAGGAAGGGAGGGAGGGAGGGAGGGAGGGAGGGAGGGAGGGAGGGAGGGAGGGAGGGAGGAAGGAAGGAAGGAAGGAAGGAAGGAAGGAAGGAAGGAAGGAAGGAAGGAAGGAAGGAAGGAAGGAAGGAAGGAAGGAAGGAAGGAAGGAAGGAAGGAAGATGGAGTGGTATTTTCAGAGATGACTCAGTGCTGGCTGGGGCAGCCAATGAGAACTGCAGGCACTCCAATAACAACTCCACCTGATACCATCTTTGATGTTCCAGTTACAAAGAGGAAATGTAATCACGAGAAGTGATGGGACCCTCATTGACCCACTGTGGTCATCATTTGGGTATGGAAGATCATAACAACCTAATCACCATACCCGATGTCTTAAAGAAATCCCCAAATCTCCAAAGTTATCTCAAGAAAAATGGGAGGAGAAAATATCTTTGAAAACTGTGTGAAAGATAGTGAACCCCAGTTTCTTGTGGCTAGTGATTCCCCACATAAGATCACATCAGGACAGGCTCACTGAAGTTACCACCCCAACATTAAAAGTAAACTGCCAACCTGATCATGGGGTGATGAGATGAACAGAAACTTTCCCAAAGAAGAAATCCGAATGGCTGAGAGGCACATGAGAAAATGCTCTACATCACTAATCATCAGGGACATGCAGAGCAAAACAACAATGAGATATCATCTCACACCACAGAGACTGGCCCACATCCAAAAATATAAAAACAGCCAGTGTTGGCGTGGATGTGGGGAGAAAGGGACTCTCCTTCACTGCTGGTGGGAATGCCAACTGGTTCGGCCCTTTTGGAATACAACATGGACAATTCTCACAAAACTAGAAACTGAGATCCCACTTGACCCAGCAATACCACTCTTGGGAACATACCCGGGAAAAGCAAAAAGGTACAGTAGAAATGACATCTGCATTTCTATGTTCATTGCAGCCCTATTTACAATAGCCAAAATCTGGGGAAAAAAATGGAGTGCCCAAAAACAGATGACTGGTTAAAGAAACTTTGGTACATCTACACAATGGAATACTATGCAGCTGTTAGAGAAGATGAAGTCATGAAATTTTCCTATAAGTGGATCAACATGGAGAGTGTCATGTTGAGTGAAATGAGTCAGAAAGAAAGAGACAAACATAGAAAGATCGCACTGATATGTGGAATATAAAGTAGTAGAATGAGACACTAACACCCAAGAGTAGTAGAGATTAGTACCAGGAGGTCTGCCTCACAGATTGGAAAGTAGCCTCACATGCTGGGGGAAAAGGCAGCTGAGACAGAGAAGGGAACACCTAGTAGAGAATATTGGGAGGACCCACTCAGGTTGAAAGCCACGTTCCAAAAGTGGACTATAGACCGAACATGATGGCCATTCAATACCTCTATTGCAAACTACAACAGCCAACAGGAGAGAGAACAAAAAGGAATGCCCCACCACAGAGGCAGGGTGGGTTGGTGGCGGTTGGGGTGGAGGTGGTGGGAGGGATACTGGGAAAATTGATGGGAGGAGAATTGCCACTGGTGGAGGGATGTAAGCCAAATACAAACATGAAAGTTCATAAGTTTGTAACTGTACCCCACAGTGATTTAGTAATAAAAATTTTTTAAATAAAAGTATATGGGCTATAAAATACTTCTGGAACATTAAGGACACACAGGGAATTAAAAAGAAAATTCAGTAGGCTCTTTTGATCACTAACATTTCAAGTACATCAGGACCATTTCCACTATGGTGACTTCATTCTAGTTCATATTGTCTTCTTGCTGATGTATCTGACCCTACAGTTAAACAGGGATACTTTGAGAAATAAATAGCTTCCACAAACGGCAATAAAATAATTACTTGTGTTAGTGGTAAAAAAATATGTGCATTCATTCATTCATTCATTCATTCATTCCCCATTATTGACTGAGATTCTAATAGATGTTAAGCTGGGTACTGCAGATAAAATAGTAAAAAACCAAGAACATTTTGGTTTAAACACAAGACATTTCCAGTCTAGCTGGGGAATTGTCATCAAAGAAATAATAAATCTCTCTCTCTCTCTCTCATCGTGTATGTATGTGTGTATGCGTGTGTGTGCATGCACATGCATGCATGCAGTCTGAACACATAGCAAAAAGATCTATGTGACATCTCATGAAGATTTCCTGATGAAGGGAGGGTTTTGTTTTAGCTACTTAGGATTGTGACAATGAGGAGTCTAAAAGTATATTTTAAGTACAGAATGAATGTAAATGAATGTGTAGAAAGTTTGAGGTTGTGTTTAAAAAAATAAAACTGTAATCAAACTATATTGTAAAACTCTTTAAATTATATCTTCAGAATTGTCCTATTACCTTTTTGGTGAGGTCTACGGAAAAAGATATTAGATGGATGGTCTGAACTCCTGTTATGGTGCTCCTTAGATATTGGAAATCAAGGTTTTCAACATGGGATTAAATAAATTAGACATGAAGTTAAACTGTATGCTCTATCTCTACAGATCTTAGTGCAGTAATTCTGTTACAGTAATCCTATATAATTGGAAATCAAGGTTTCCAATATGGGATTGAATGAATTAGACATGATGTCAACCTCTATGCTCTATCTCTACAGATCTGAATGCTTTTAAACTTCAGTAAAAAGTCCTGAGGCTGATCTCGACTTTCCAGCATAAGAAAACTTTGAACTATCTATTTTTATGAAACACTTCTTTGACTTAATTTCAATAGTTTTTTTTTATTATTTTATTGAGTCACCATGTGGAAAGTTGTAAAGCTTTAAGGTTTAAGTCTAAGTTATACAATTCTCGAACACCCATCCCTTCACCAGTGCACATATTACACCACCAAGAATCACAGTATACCTCCCCCCTCCCCCCACCTCCCCAGCCCCCCACCCCGCATGTATAACTGGTAAATTTCACTTTACTTTCACTTTACTTTGATTACATTCAACATTTCAACAAAAAAATTACTATTATTGATTTGGAGTTTCTCCCCCCTAAAGAAAAGAAAGCTGAAAAGAAAGCATTTGATAATTTGCTTTCCATTGCTTAGAATGAAGAGATATGAGATCAAGAGGCCGCACTAGCAGCCGCAGGGGTTTGGATTTCTGTATTTTAGTATTTTAGTAACTAAGTCCAGAGAAATCTGCCAGAAATCGCAACATTGTAAGCTAATTTCAATAGTTTTGTACCTTAGTTATTTGTAAAACAGCCTAATTGCCCATGAAAATAGGCTAAGGCATATAAGGCAAAGCTACCTTACAAGGATTATAGGGAGTTTCCTGTTTGGTTGAAGAAGGGAGAGAAAAAAAAAGATACTGACCACAAGTACAAAGACACTACAACGGGAGTGAGAACTAGAAGAAATATTCTTCAACATTATTCTTCTCATAAATATCATTTTGATTGTTTACTGCTTTTATCAGCTATAGGGAACTTTATACATATAATTGAGTGCAAACAAGCATAACTCATCTTGCATCTACTCACAATAATGTTGGTACATCATTTAAAATATTACTTTGTGTTATAAGCCTTTGACTATTCTCAGCTATAAACACAGTGCACCTGAGTCACTGATGAAAAACTTAAATACACGGGGGCAAGGCCCCAGATTCTACTCCAAACAAGTTCCCCTGGTGAGCTCTGAAAATGAGTGAATTCAAAATAGAACTTGTAGTTTTTTCTGGCTTCATAACAGGAACCCATCACACAGCTCAAATAAAAAAACTCAGGATTGATCCTTCACTGTCTCTCCCTCACAACAGCGGATAATCCATCAGAAAATCCTACCATTCCCAAATGAAACTCTTGTCTAATGCCTTCAGTCCCTGTTGCTACCTTATTCCAGTTGCCAAGATTCCTAGAACTAATTCATGCTAATGCACACACACACACACACACACACACACACACACACACACACACACACAAACAATCCCCCCTTTTCCACAATAGAACCTGACTGATTCTCTGTGTCTTATATTTTTCATATAGTCCTGAGATATATATTACACACACACCCCTACCTATTATTCTATCTCTGATTATAACTCTCAACTCATTTAAATTAAAATATCCTGACAATTCTCCCTCAGGGTAGGGACTTATCTGACTAATTTGCACACAAGGAAAATCAGACAGGGAATAGGCAGGATGACCAGAGGTGAAGTCAGAATTTCCCCAAGGAAGTCTGGCTTCAGAGCCTTGAAGCTCAGTCTCCAAGTTAGATTGTCTTTAACAAATACCACTTTAATTGCATTCTTACATAAAAATTTTTATCTTAAAATTCCTCTGAGGATGATGATATGTCTTACACTCTCTATTATGGCATAATCCACATTCTTTATTTTGACAACTTCCATTTTTTAAAAAATTTTGGGGCCACATCCAGCTGTGCTCAGGGCTTATTCCTGGCCCTGGGCTCAGATATCACTCTAGGTAGGGCTCAGGGGACCATATGGGATGCCAGTGTACAGCCTCCCCATTGTACTATCTCTCCAGTCCTGATACCTTCCCTTCTTTATACCTGTCTGCATACTGACAGAAGCAAGGTGATAGACTAGTACTTTCCAACCTTCCTACACTACAGCCTGGCAGTAGTCTGTGAACCAACTGTTTAAGACAATTATTTATAAGTGGAATCATTTTTTCCATATGATACATAAAAATAAAGGAGGCGGGCAGGTAGATAGGGAAGGCCCTCACTGAGGCAATGAGTTACTGGGAAGTAACAAAACCAACTCGCCCTAAGGCTGCCAGGACCCACGTTCTGGACACAGGAACTGAGGCCTGGTAAGACCTTTACCTGGTGCCAGCACAGACCCAGAGAAGGCAGCCACCCCCTTCAACCCCCTCTCCCATGTCCCCCACCACCACCAGGGAAACTCTAGCTGCAACAAAGGCTAGGTAAGGAATTTCAAAGAAAACCACTAACTACTCCCAACTCTACTCCCTTTGCAACCACCCTAGCAATGGACTCTTACTTGGTGGAAAGCCCCATACAGGGCAGCTTGGGAGAAGCCCTGTACAAACCAACTTGAACAAAGAAAGCATGCACATGTGCTGCCCAAGTGGTCGAGCACCTGCGGTGCCACATCTCCCCTCTTGAGATGTGGACTTGCATACTTTCATATCTAATGCTGGGATGTGCTCTGCTTCTCCCTCTCCACAATGGAGAAGCCCGTGTTCTCTCTTGAACATACACCCCTCCCCCTTACTCCCCCCTTCCTCTCCTTCCTCAACAGTTCTAAATAAAACCTGTTTGTTTGTTTGTTTGTTTGTTTTGTTTTGTTTTTTACTTCACTGTTCATCTCCTCCTGAAATTCTTCTCTGAGAGAAAAGCAAATGACCCAAAAGGCCTGGCAAGGTCTAGGCCCGACTTCCCTTCCCTGCAAGGAGCTAGGCCCACAGCAACCTCTTCTCAGTCCTAGATTTCCCCAGCCATTCCCAGGTGGCAGAGGTGGATGGAGATAAAGTGGCAGATTCCCTTCTTGGGGTTATCACCTCTCTCCTCCCCAGTTCACATAAGTCACCCAGGCACCCCATCGGCATCAAAAAACATGTCTTATAAATGATGGTTCTTTCCACTGGTGAGTCACTGTCACTGTCATCCCGTTGCTCATTGATTTGCTCAAGCGGGCACCAGTAACATCTCCATTGTGAGACTTGTTGTTACTGTTTTTGGTATATCGAATATGCCACGGGTAGCTTGCCAGGCTCTGCCGTGCGGGCGGGATACTCTCAGTAGTTTGCTAGGCTCTCCGAGAGGGACAGAGGAATCGAACCTGGGTCAGCCATGTGCAAAGTAAATGTCCTACCAGCTGTGCTATCTTTCCACTGGTGAGTAACAGAATTTTTTTTTTTGTTGAATGAATAGATTTAACAAATATCTCCTATGTACTCATAGGCAGTCAGCTGCAGACACCCTTTCTGTCTCTGAGTCTTTGTATTCAGGGAAATCAATGGTCAGGTAAATCAATGGTCACATTGAATACTTCAGTAAAGAACAACCTATGGGGATCTTTTTCACTCACTGTTATCATTAATTATGTATAACTACAATCCAAAACATTTTAACACTATTCAGATAAGGAACTTCAGAAAGTCGAGTGGAACCTCTGGAACCATGGCCTTAGAAGGCAGAAGGAGGGAAGCTCAGGGAAGTGGGGAGAAAAACAGAAACAGTCTCTGTAAAGCTCTGAGTAGATTCACTTGCCGGGGAGCTCAAAGTAGAAATGGCATGTCCAAGATAGGAGTCGGAATCCAGGCTCTGTGGCTTCCACGCTAGTATGGGAGATAATTTGGGGGAGCAGATTTAGATCAGAAACATCTGCAGGTAACGTACTGTCACACCTATGCAATCTTGCTGATAACATATGTGAGAACATTGTTGGCACCTAAGTCCATATCACTGGACTCAAAGGGCAGATCCATCCAACCCTGGCAAGGATTGAGTTAGCTGGAGCTTGGGAGTCAATTTCCAATGGTGTTCGATCCTGGCTATAGTAAATTACCAATTATAAGAGGGTAAATTATCAACAGGGTTCAGCTCTTCTATCTGCCTAATCTGCTTGAGGGCAAGAACATTGTTCCCCTAAAACCAGCAGATTTATCACTGATGACCTAAAGCACAGTCCACCAAAAAGCACTGTTGTCTCTGCTCCTCTGCCACTCTCCACCAAACTCTAGAGCAAGCCCAGACCTGCAAGGCCTCAGACCTGCAGCGTTGCCAGCTGCAGAGCCCCCCAAGACTGCATCTCAGACCTCTCTGCAGGGTCTTCTATGCTTGTGGTCTCAATCTTGGCAGGCTCCTATCATCCCATCTGCAGTAATACCCTTGTTTGAAACTTTCTGGAAGCAATCCTAAATGAGGAATTAGATCAGACAGACTTAATCAACATCCTCAGGGTTCTCCACTCATCAAAAGCCAATTATACACTTAGAGCACACAGGGAACACTCCAAGGAGACATACATGCTATGGCACAAAAAAAGAATTTCAGTATAAACATAGCCACAGAAAAACAAAATCATATCAAGTATATTTCTAATCATATATTTTGATCTTCTGAATCATATATTCTATCATATATCCAATAGTGTTAAAACTGGAAATCAACTAGAAAAAAAAAACTGGAAAAATATCTTGACATACAGACCCCCCAAAACATAGTACTGAACAGTCACTGATTCAATGAGAAGCAGAGCAAAACTCTAAAAATGTCTGAAAATAATAAAAATTAAAATATAAACTATCATTCTATGGGATATAAGAGTCACATTCTGTGGGGTGTAGCTAAAGCAATACAGAAAAATGCAGGTCTACACCATGAAGCAAAAATATGAACTGAACAGCTAAGAACACATGAAGAAAATATATATACATACAAGAAAGGAAACAAAAACAACCAGAACTTAAATGAATTAAAAATAAAAATGGTAATGATAAAGATGGCTAAAATGAAGAGTTGTTTCTTCAAAAAGATAACAAAATTGACAAATTTATGGAGACTCATTAAGAAAAGAGAGAAAACTCGAATAGAATTGAACTGAAAGAGGTCATGTTATGACTGAAACCACAAAAATACAAATGATCACAAGATATTACTATGAATAACTTTATTTCAATAAAGAATATAGATAAAAAATCTAGAAGGGATGAGTGCATCTTTAAAATCACAGAAATTACCAGGATCAAATAAGGAGGAAAAGGAAGTGTGAGCAACAGAATCTCAATGGTAATAAAATTTTCAAAAAATCTCCCAAAAGAAAAATCCCAGGATCATGATTCACTACTTAGTTCTGTGAAACCAAAACAGACAACTTCACATCTATCCTTTTCAAAATCATTTAAAATTGAAGAATGCTATCAAGTAGATTCCATGAAGCAGCATGGCCAAGGCCAAAAGCAAACAAGATGTGTCACACACACACACAAGCTATAAACCAGTATCTCAGCAAATATTAATACAAAAATCTTTAGCAAAATCTTAGCAAACCAAATTCAACTGTACAGTAAAAGAATCATACATCATGAACTGGTGGACTTTATTCTAGGAATTAGAGGATCATTCAACAAATAAAAATACACCGTACTAATAAAAATAAAAATAAAACACATGATCAAATTAATAGATTTGGATAAAGCTTTTCCTTTTGATTTTATATTTGTTTGTTTTGGGGGACCACGCTCAGAGATGCTCAGGGCTTACTCCTGGCTCTGCACTCCTGGCAGGCTTGGGGAACTGTATAGGATGCCGGGGATTGAACACTGGTTTGCTACGTACAAAGCAAGTGCACTACCCACTGTACTATTGCTGTGGCCCCCAAGATTTGGAGGAAGCTTTTATTTTCAGGGGTCACACCCCGGGGTGCTCAGGGGCTACTTCTGGCTCTGCACTCAGGAATTACTCCAGGTGGTGTTCAGGGGACCATATGGAATGCTGGGGACCAAACCCGGGTCGGCCGCGTGCAAGGCAAATGCTCTACCCACTGTACTATCACTGCAGCCTGTGGAGAAAGCTTTTGACAAGAATCAGCACTCATTCAAGGAAAACATCAAATAAAATTTGAATAGAAGGAACATTCCTGAGCATAAACATTTATGGACCAAAGAACATTTATGGAAAAAAACATAGCTAACACCATACCAACAGTGAGACTGCAAACTTTGCCTCTAATATCAAGTACAAAATAAATGCACCTGTTCTCACCACCAGAATTCATCGGAGTACTGAAAGCCTAGTTAGAAAAGTTGTTGCATCAATAGGAAATAAAGAAATTGGAATTAATAAACTGGCACTAGTTGCAGGTGACACGATAATGTGCATAGAAAACCCTAGAAACTCTACTAGTACACTGCTGGAAAAAAGAACCAGTACAGTAATAGTGTGTTACAAAATCAATACACAAAACATGTTATATTGTTAAACACAGTGAATTAGAAGAGAAAGAAATAAATAAAACTATCCCACTTACAATTGCTTTGAAAAGTAGTTAAGTACACCGGGATAAACAGAGTTGGTAAAAGACCTGCAGAGCATAAACTAAAAGAAAGTGTTTTAAAAATGAAAGGAGATTTCTGAAAGGAAATATATATTCTGTGCTCATTGACTGGGTAAGTTTGTTTGTTTGTGGGCAATCCCTGGTGGTGCTCAGGGCTTAATCCTGGCTCTGTGCTCAGGGATCATTCCTGGAGGTGCCCAGGGACAACGTGCCATGTTGGGGATTGGACCAAGAACATCCATGTGCAAGGCAAGCTCTTTACCACTGTGCTATCTCTCTGGCCCTCTGACTGGAAGGGTTAACTGTAGGATAACATTGGTTTGTCCTTCCTGAATAGCCGCAGGTAGTTTAGGTTTATTGGGTTACTCCCACCACAGTGCTCCGATTCCTCTGTGTTTATTTGTAACTTTTTTCTTTGTGCTTTGTTGACTTGTAAATATTGTTTTTCTCTTCTCTTTAAGTCCTTTGCATAGTTTATTCAGAGTAATGTCCCTTTTGTATGGGCACAGGAAGACAGTAAATGCTATGCTTTTGTAACATGGGGGTCAATTGGCTCTAAATGATATTTTCCTCCTGGGCATCTGTTTTCTTGACCTAAGCCTTAGCTGCCCTTACTTCTTAGCACCCCCAAAGGCAGGGTCCCGACAGGGACTGGATGGACCTAGGGCAAGCAGTGATCTATGTGCTACCCTGGCACCAAGATGGACCTGGCCAAAGTGCCTAATGCTTAACTATAAGTTAAGAGCTTGGTCATGGATAGATGCTGTCATTTTTTTTATAATTTATTGATTTTTTAATTAGTGAGTCACAGTGAGGGTAGTTACAGATTCACATCTTTTCGTGCTTGTTTTTCCCTCATGCAATGTTCGAGAGCCCATCCCTCCACCAGTGTCCATTCTCCACCACCTATAAACCCAGTATCCCTCCCACCCCCCCTATCCCATCCCCCCCACCCCACTCCGCCTCAGTGGCAGAGCATTCCAATTTGTTCTCTCTCTCTCCTTTTGGGTGTCGTGGTTTGCAATAGGGTTATTGAGTGGCCATCATGTACAGTCTCTAGTCTTCTTTCAGCATACATCTCCCTCCCCGCTCTGGGTTTCCAATCACATATTACTTGGCGTTCCCTTCTCTATCTGGGATGATTTTCCCCCAGTGTGTGAGGCTAGCTTCCAAGCCATGGAGCTAATCTCCTGGTATTATATACTACTATTCTTGGGTATTAGTCTCCTACTCTGCCATTTTATATTCCACAGATGAGTGCAATCTTTCTATGTTTGTCCCTCTCTTTCTGGCTCATTTCACTTAGCATGATACTTTCCATGTTGATTCATTTATATGCAAAGTTCATGACTTCATTTTTTCTAACAGCTGCATAGTATTCCATTGTATAGATGTACCAAAGTTTGGATAGATGCTGTCATGATCCAAACAGTAATAACTACATTCGGACCCAGCTAGAGTTAGGAATGATTAATCTGGCCTGAGAACTGTAGTCTGAGTCTTTGGCAAGATATTCCCAGGAGAGCTGTCCTATAAGCCTCAATGTACCTCTTACTGTGTCCATACAAAAATAACTAATATTAAGATGTTAATTAAGATGCTAGGAGCAGAGGACTACCCCCAGGTGGTGTTTCTGCTCTTGAGCCTGATTAGCAGTCAGGAAGAGCTTTCTTATGTTGATTTCATTACCAGATGGGGGTGTAGCATGGGCCCAGAGGGCAAAGGGTGGAGAGACAAGGGAGGAAGAGGCTGAAAGAGAGTGAGGAAGTCGTTGAGGAAGGAGCAGTCAGAGTGAGAATCCAGAGAGAGAGAGAGAGAGAGAGAGAGAGCCTAGGCTGCGAGATGGAGAGTTGAGCAGCAGGAGAGACAGGAGGAGATGGGAATGAGGGGCAGTGTGAGACTAGAATGGGGAGCTCAGAGAGACTGGGACAAGTACATGGAGAGAATGGAATAAACAGCAACTGATCAATCAACCAGTTTGGCCCTCACTTCCTCTTCCATCTGCCCCATGGCCTGGGCCACCCTGGCTGGGTGAGTGGCCCAGGACCATCCCCAAACCCAGGCGCCAATGGGGAGAGCTTCTGGAGCTCTCCCCTGGCCGCCCTGGGAGTTTTTAAACGGTTAACACTACTGAATGATCATTCACCCTACCCAAAGCAATTTTATAATTTAATGCAATCATCATCAAATTTCCAATGGTATTCTTCAAGGAAGTATAACAAACATTATGAAAATTTGGATGGAACTATGAAAAACCCCAAATAACCAAAGCACTCTGAGAAAAAAGAATAACATTGAAGGCATAAGTTTTTCCAATTTAAACCATAATGCAAGTGCATAGAAATAAAAAAAAAAACACAACATTGAAACAAATATTGATACACAAATCAATGGAATATAATTGAGACCAGAAATAAATCCACACACACATATATATATATATAAGCATTTTTTTTTATATGCCAAAGGACCTAGGAACATACACTAGAGAAAGGAATGCCTTTACAACGTATTATACAGTATAAACTGGAAACAACTCACAAAATAATGAAACTAGATCATTATCTCTTACCATATATGCACAAAAACATTTACAAAATGGATTAAGACACAAATTCATAAACTATGCAGAAAAAAAAACAGGAAAACACTTAAGATTTGGGTTTAGTATTGTCTTTGGGAACTTGACTCCAATAAACAAAAATAAGCAACTGGATCTACACAAAATTTAAAAAATTCTGCATGTTGAGATGAATTATCAGAAAAGGAATAAATACCTACTGAATAGGAGAAAAATATTTATTTATTATATATACATCTGGTTTGTTGTTACTGTTTTGGGCATATTTAATAGGCCATGGGTAGCTTGCCAGGCTCTGCCATGCGGGTGGGATACTCTCGGTAGCTTGCTTGCCGGGATCTTCGAGAGGGACAGAGGAATTGAACCTGGGTCGACCTCATGCAAGGCAAATGCACTGCCTGTTATACTATCGCTCTAGTAACAATAAGTCTCACAATGGAGATGTTACTCATGCCCATTCAAGCAAATCGATGAACAATGGGATGACAGTGCTACAGTGCTACAGTGTTGTATACATCTGACTAAAGGTTTATATTAAGGTATATTAAGAACTCATAAAACTCAACCACAGGAAATAAAAGCTCAGCAAAAATTAGCAGATGAGATGAAGAAACACTTAAAAGAAGATATTTAAGTAGCTACTGAACAATGAAAAATACTCATCAAAAATTATCAGGAAAATACAAATCAAAGCTACATTGAAACATCATCTCCTATTAAAAGACCAGGGACATATGTAGGTGAAGATATAGAGGAAAAGGACCCTTGTACATTGCTGGTGGTAATGCCAACTGGTCTAGCATCTTTGGAAATTACTATGAAGTTTTCTGAAGATCTTAACAATAGACTTACCATGTGATACACTTATTTTACTCTGAGGAATCTAAGTGAAAAATGGAAGAACAGCAATTTGAAAGAATATATGCACTCTTATGTTCATTACAGGTCTCCTAAGTCAATACATGGAAATCCCCAAGGACCCAAAGATGGATGAGGAACTATAAGCTGTTATGCTTATAAAAAGTGGAACGCTTCATATTCAGCTCTCAAAAAGGTAAAACATTGTCACCTTTGACAACATGGGTATAGCTAGATATTAAAGGCACCATAAACCAGAAAGAGAAAGACAAAATCAGATTATCCCATTTACATGTAGTATATAAAGAGGTGAAGCAATGGAGCAGGTAAAACCAGTCCAAAATTAAGTCTTGGATTTGGACCACATATCTGAGGCCGCCAGACGGGGGGTAGGGGGCACCGAGGGCACATAGCAGGAAGGAAGGGTGCAGGGAAACAAGGGTACAGTGGGGGCAGGGGGCCCATAGTGGGGAGAAGGTCCAATAGGTGATCTTTGAGGAATTTTAGCACTAGGTGGGGATCTGCTGCAAGAACTACTTTTGAAGAAGTGCAAAAGGACCCCTGAAACACAGTGATGTAAGCTTATACTCTCAATAAATACTAAACAACATAGAGAATTTAAGAGAAAGTTACATTCACACAATCTACCTTCTACCAACATTTTTAATGACCACTAAATATTTCGACACTCACTCAAATATTTCTTCCAAATTACAATTATGAAATTTTTATGGAACCCGTTTTTAGGTGATTTGAGGTAACCCATCCTAGAAACAGTCCCCCTCATTCTTCTCTGTGAGTCACATAACAGTGAGACTTTCTTGTGTTGGGGTGTATGTTGGGGAATCCCCATAGGTATATATGGCACTTGTCATTTGATTGCACTTTATACATCTATTACTTTAGGTGAATTATTTGAACAGGACATTTGGGGCATAGCAGGGTTATGATCAATATCTCTTGAGTCCCGAGTTGGTATTAAAAATGTATACTTCATGTCCTACAATATCCAGAGATTGGGACTGGAGAGATAGTATAGTGGATAGGGATTTGTCCTGCACACAGCCAACCTGGGTTTGATCCCTAGTACCACATATAATACCCCAAGCCCTGCCAGAAGTGATCCCTGAGCACAGAGCCAGGAGTAAGTCCTGAAACCAAAACAAGAAAAACTAAGGTATTTTCACATATTCTATTTCATTTCAAGCTCTCCCTAATTATGTAAGGAGAGATATACCTTGCCTCTCCTCTCCCCTCCCCTCCCATCCTCTATCCTCCCTCCTCTACTCTACCCTCCCCTCCTCTCTCCTCTCTTTACCCTCTCTGCCCTCTCTTCCCCCCTACTGTCCCTCCCCTCCCCTCCTCTCCTGTCCTCTCCCCTCCCCTCCCCTCCTTCCTCACCCATTCTGGGATCTGAAATTACTCCTTTAGACAGACCCAGTGTCATGAGTTAGCCAAGGAAGGTTGAGAGTCGCAGCAAATTCTGCAAATGCTTTTGAGCCACTGAAAGCCTAAAATGTACTCAACTGAATTCCCCTCCCCTCACCCAGACCCTGCCCCGCCCCAGCTAGCACCTCCAAATGTGGCTGCAAAAATCCAACAGCACAAGGTCTGAGCACCTGGAAAGCTTTAATGACTCTGCGAACAGCCCTGTCTGCCCCAGCATGCTGGGAGCAGGTTCCATGTGAGTTACAACGCGGGAATCGCAGGCTGGGAAGCACTGTGGACCTTGTGGCTGATGCGACCTTCCTCTGGAGCTTGATGCAGACAAGCCCGACAGGTAAACATTAAGGCAGGTCATTTCCTCCAGGCTACAGAGAAGCAAGCCCCTGGCGTGGGCAGGTGTGGGGACTTGCACTGTTGCATCCTGCAGCATCCATGCTTAGACTCACTCACAGAGTTGGGCCTTTGCTGCCTTTCCCTATCTTCATGCCAACCCAGACAAAAGCTTGGAGGCTCATTTCTAAGATGTCTTGATGACTTCTGGGAAACTGAATCTCAACGAATATAAGCCCCTGTCCTCCCCCTGCCTATTTCTTATCACTGAGGGACTTGGAAGCACTTTCTCAGGCTCCCCTGCTCTGCAAAGATGCATAGAGCATTGGGGTTTCCAGTGAGTTGAACAGAGTGCTTGGACTAAATGCAAGGCTGGACCACGCCCTTGTCCTTGGTGGTTAACCCAGCCCTGTAAAGCAAGCAGAGGTGGCTCAAACTCACCGATACAACGTAGCTACGAGCGGCTTCTATTCAATAGGATTAGTGGCCCAGGCATTCAAGAACAGAGCTGCGATGCCTGCGCTTTGGGGCCCTCCCGGAGCCCACAACCTCTGGGAGTTTTTACCTTCCATTCCGTTTAAATCCAAGAGGCTTTCACCCCGCTGGCAGCTCTGGAGCTGCTGGGGCGGCTTAGGGAGAAGCTGTTATGAAAAGCTGAGGTTGTTGCTAAGCAAGGGAAGGCTGGGGAGGCAACTGACAGAGTAAAAGCAACACCTGGTTAAACTGAAATTGACATGAGGGCTCCTCAAGCTGGGAGCTGCTTCCGCCAGGGTTAGAGTTCCACCTGCCTAATATTGAAAAGGCAATAAGCATAGAAAATTGCACCTCTTCTCCACCGGCATTTACCTAGCAGTGGGGAGACACCCTGAGAAGCAGGGCAAACCACCAGGGTAAGCAAACTGCACTCGGAGATTGAGGCCCTCGGCATACCTAGAAGGCTAAGGTGGCAGCTGCTCTTCATAGGGAAGCTGGACTGTCTGCAAGAGTCGTTCTTGCACTTCAACCTCTCCTTCTCCTGGGAAAGAAATTCTCAGCAGAAATGGCCTCTTCCCCACCAAGGTTGGTAAGCAGGCATGGCTCCTAAGAGCTGATATTTGGATGGTTTAAAACCAAGGACCCCAGGAGAACGGGTCAGCTGGTTTTCCCTTGGGAGACCTTACCTGGCACTCGGTGTGGGAGGTTTTAGGGGAATCGCCTCATTGTCCTCACACATAGGGCAACTTCTGCATATCAGGCCAGACACACGAAACCAATTTCTGTAAAAAGATGGTGTTTTGTTTTATTTTTTATTCCTGGCTTTTTGGGCCACACGTGGCAATGCTCAGGGGTTTATGCTGGTCTTGTGCCTAGGAATTAGTCCTGGCAGTGCTGGGGCAGGGCGAACCTGGGTCAGCTGTTGCAAGGCAAATGCCCCACCCACTGTACTATGGCTCCAGGCCCCAAAGTTGGCAAGTTTTAAAGACAGGAGGAGAGCAAAGGACATGAGGAGCCCAGGGCCCAGGGACCAGTAGGACAAGCGATTAAGACATACTGGGATAGGGGGCAGAAGGCAGCCTGGGGCAGGAAACTGTGTGTGCAGTGCCGAGGTGGAGATGAACAGTGCAGCCAGACTCCACAGAGAGGAGAGGGGGGTGGGGGTTGACTCTGCCATATCGCCCCTTGTTTGCTTCCTTCAAGCACATCTGCAGAGGACGGAATCCAGGGCACATTGTGAGATGCGTGTGAAGAACCCTTAGTTCTGGAGTTGGCTCGGCTCCCTGTGGCTCTCACAGCCCACGGCCTCTTGCTATGACGTATTTCCCCTCCCAGGACGTACTTCTTGTTCCCTCTTGTAGACTAAACTGACATTTCCTACTAAATTGGGAGGCTCTAAGGCAATGAAAAATAATCACAAAGGGGAAGAAAATTCTAACATAAGGCTTGATGCTTTGTTGTTTGAGTTTGGGGGCACAACTGGCAGTGCTCAGGGCTTACTCCTGGCTCTGTATTCAAGGATCACTCCTGACAACGTTTAGCGGACCATATGCAGTGCTGGGTAGGAACCAGGGCCACCTGCATGCAAGGTAAGAGCTTTTACTCCTGTACTATCTCTCCAGCCTTATGACCTGGTGTTTTCAAAAGAATCTGGCTTTGGAGAAGAAACAGATCCTTTACAGCTGGTGTAGGAGGGTTTTTACCAGATCAGGACAGACTCAGCTGTCTGCCGGCCTTTGAATGCTTAGCTTGGAGCATTTTCCCTTTTAAACCAACTTTCTTCCCTCTTTTGTGCTCTGCACCCAGGAAGCTCCTCTGGACAGGCAACCCCAACTAAGTTTCCTTGCTGTCTAGCTAGGGGATGGGCTGAGCTAGCGGAGTGCCTAGCAGGAACTCAGAAGGGAAAGGAGAGAGACTAAGTGTTTTATGGCTAGGACTCACCTGCCCATGTTCCTCCCAAAAGATGCTTCTGTTCACTGCTATCACCTGACCAAACTCTCCTCAGCACAGCGTGCTAGACCTGGTGACTCACCATGGTGGACGAATGTCTTCAGCACCAAAGATCAGTGATCCTGAGACCAGGGCAATAGTACAGTGGATAGGGCACTTACTTTGCACGCAATCAGCCAGAGTTCGATCCCCAGCATCCCATATGGTCCCCTGAACACTGCCAGGAGTGATGCCTGAGTGCAAAGCCAGCAGCAAACCCTGGGCACTGCTGAGTATGACTCAAAAGCCAACAAAGAACAAGAAAAAAAAATCTTTGAAACTAAGTGCCCAATCCATTTCTACAGTCCCTGCCCCTATGGGCATATCACTTGCTTCTTATAAAACCCGAGTGTTGGCACGGGGCCTAAGCACGGCAATGGAGCAATGCAGGAGGTGCCAAGGGTGGAAGGCTGCGGGGAGTGGGGGGCATGGGGGCAGGCCTCACAGGAATGGTGCCTGCAGGGAAGATGCAGTTGGGTATGCACAGGGCAGTAGCAATCACACAGGTGCTCCTGACTTCCGGGCAGCCCATCCTGAGCATTCACCATTCTCTTTCTCAAATCAAGAAACCAAGGCTCAGGAAGGTCAGACGAAATGGTCCATTATCATTTTCCTGTCTGCAAGGGTTTGGGGCTACAGCTCAAGAATCCTTTCAGGATGGCGAGTGCCACATTCTATATATAAAACCATGACATAGAAAGAAAACATGTAAGAAAATCTTTCAAAAGGGTCAGAACCCTAACTGCACTTATGTTCTTTGCCTGGGTGTTTGGGGTTTTTCTTTTCTTTTTTTTCCCCACCAACTCAATGAATTTCGTTTCTCTGCTCCCTGGAAAGAGCTGGGATCAGAGCAGCCCTTTAGCTTATTCTTTGTTCCGGTCCAACGTCTCCCAAATGTTTGGTATTTAATGAATGTCTATTAATAGAGCTCCTATCCACGGCCTATCCACGGAGGAATTTGCACTCTGTGGGGTCTCTTTGTTTCCACATACAGACCAACAACACAAAATCAGGGGCTGCCTATTTTCCTTAGGCAGATAATCAGCCCCAGAGGCAGCTTTTCAAGAGAGCAGAATTCAGTCCACTTGTCCAGATGGGACTGGCTGTGAGCGGGTGCAGTCAGAGTGGCATCTCCCGTGGGCCCTCTGCAAGCACATTTCTGGAAACTTCTCCTGCTCCAGCCATGCAGAACATGAGGGTGCTGCCTGGTCTGTCTCCATCCCCCTCTCAGCTTCCTTCTGCCGCAGTGCCTCCCGAGAGGGCAGAGAAGAACAGCCCCGGTCCAGGAAGGAGGGAAAAGATGCTCATGAAAGCAAGTGAGTGGAGCATGATGGTGCCAAGCCGGGAGGCAGAAGCTCGTTTCCCACAGTGGGAAGCGGGAGAGTGCGCCAGGTTAAGAGCTGGGGGTGGGCGGTGGGGTACTCTTGCCTTCCCTTCCCTCCCTCAAACTGGGGTTAGCTGCATGCCAGGCAAATGCTGTAACCCCAGCGTGACCTCTCTGGCCTCAAGAGTGCTTCTTTTAACCAAGATACACAGCAGAGAACAGTGCTGCTACAGCCTGGTCATTCCTCCCCACACTGACAAGAGAGGATCAGTTCGGTTCTAGCAGCGCAGGGAAGGAACAAGATGCTTTAGGCTGTTTACTTTCCAGTAGGGGCTCCAGCTAACCAATAGCTGTGTCTGATTCTTTTCAAAACTCATAGTACCGCTGGCATTGGCTTTTATTAGGATTAAATGGGTTCCTATATATAAAACACTTTGAACAGTGCCTGGCCTATAAAAAGCAATATATGAAAGCCACAAAGGAGAAGGGAGGAGGTGCATACAGAAAGAAACCAGGGGTTGACCCGGCTCTTGGGGCTCGAGAAGGCCTCCAGGAGGAAATGGCACTGGAGCAGAGATCCAAGGAATCAGGCAGAGGTATAGACCCCAGGATGCCAAGGCCAAAGAGTGGGGACAGCACAGAGAGGAGGCATGAGGGAGCTGACTGCAGGTGGGTGGGGAGGGCAGAGTCAGTCCAATGGACCAGCCCAGCACATTCCCAGGTGCCTCAGCACCCTGTCACCTTGTGGACTCCAGCTTCAAAGGGGGTTTCCATTTGACTCAGGCTTGTCCAGGTGTGCCTGTTAGGAGCACAGGTCCTGGAAGCGCCATAGAACTGGCCAGGTGGAGATTCAGCTGAAAGCAAACTGGGCCCAGTACTGGAGCTCAAGTCCTCCAGTACTGGAAAGATGCTCCCCAGGGAAGGGACCCAGGACCTGGGGAGGGATTCCTACTCTGCATAGCAGGGCCCGGCGAGATGGTCCCCAGTGCCAGTTGAAAAGAGCATCTTCCCTGGAAGAATGAACGTGCTGTAACAGTGGGCAACAAGCACAGGCTGGGGGCGGGGATTCCCCCACACCCACATATGCACCATCACACAAAGCCTTCTAGAAAGTGAGGCTACAGGTCAGCTTCAAGACCAGACCTGCTGCTTAGGCAACAACCACCCTCCCTGCCTACCTCACTCCCAGGGCTCACTCCCCTCCTAGCTGGCTCCTAGTCTCAGTGCTGCTAGTACCCCCTTCCATGTGGCACCAGTCATGGCCAGTGCAGCCTCCCACGGCTTGAAGGAGAGTTGAGTTTCCTGCTTGTCAAAGCTCTAGAGTAGCTGGTACAACCTCGGAGACCTCAGCGGAGAGGAAGCACATGCCAGTGTCTGGGCCAAAGTCCTGTGAGGCTTTTGGGTGGGGGCAGGAGATGGCTGCAGCTGCAGCTTCTATACTGCAAGCTTGAAGCCACAAGTTGGGTCCTGGCAGCTCTGCTGAGCATCACAAACCATGCTGCTGCCAGGCACGTGTGAGTGCAGTACTCCAGGAGAGAGACCCCTGGCTCCAGACACGGGTATGCAGGTGCTTCAGCCAGGAGAACAGTGGCCATAGGTAAGAGCTCCTCAGGGACCCTGCGAGCACTGCAGCCAGATTGTGCAAGAGTATCACCACAAAAGTCGCCATCCTGGTGAGCACATGGGCAAGCACCACAGCTAAAGGTGAGTATGTGCCCCCCCCTCCAATGAGCACTACAGCTGTGTGTGAAGCCCTGATGTGTGACCTGGTGAGCATCACAACTTAGTGTGGGGCCACCTCGATTTAATGTGGGAACATCATGACAATGTGGGGGCACCGCAACTAAATGTGGGACCACCGTGACTTAGTGAAGGAGCACGATGACTTAACCTGGGAGCACCACGACTTAATGTGGGAGTATCCGAACACTCGGGTGTGGAAGCACCACATTCAAATGTAGAAGCACAACTTAAATGGGAGCATCATGACTAAATGTGGAGCACCACCTCGCAGGTAGCAGTCCCTGGTCATTGGAACAATTAGAGAGGGGAAGGAAAGGAATATAGAAATATCAGGGTATTTTAAAAAAAAACTTGCCCAGGAAATGAGTTTTTGGAGAGGACACACATGACAGCCCTGGAAGAGTAACGTTTGGATTTACCACCCTGCCTCCAGCAATAGGAACCAGTCCCATGGCAGCCGGTCCAGGCTCCATCCCTAGTACCGTAAGCCCCTGTGAGCATCGCTGAGTGCAGGCGCTGGGGAATAGCCTGGTGACCCCGAGTACTATTATACCCTCAAGCCTTGCATGGACCTGTAGAGAATTGCCATGAGTGGCCCTAGGATGCCTTCCACCCCAAAAGCGACAGAAACCAAAACCCAGATTTCTCTTAGGCCTATGATAGCCCAGAGTGAGGGCAAGTGCCTGGGGGTGAGCAATGAGGCCACAGCAGTGGCCTACCCAGCTGGCTGCTCAGGGTCTGGAGCCGGCCTTGTGTATTCGTATATAGTTTTTGTTTGTTTGTTTTTGCTTGTTTGTTTTTAATTGAATCAAAATGAGATACAGAGTTAAAAAACTGCTCATGGTCGGGTTTTGGTCAGTGTTCCAGTACCCACCCCTCCATCAGTGTACATTTCCCACCACTAATGTCCCCAGTTTCCCTCCCACCATCCTTTCCCCAATCTGTCTCTATGACAGGCATTCGACCCCTCGTCTCTCTCTCACTGGTTAAAGCTTCTATGTTACCTCTACACAATGGAATAGTATGCAGCTGTTAGAAAAAAATGAAGTTATGAAATTCGCTTATAAATGAATGGACATGGAGAATACTATGCTGAGTGAAATGAGTCAGAAAGAGAGGGACAGATGTGGAATGACTGCACTCATTTGTGGGATATAAAAAAATCATAATATGAGATTGATACCAAGGACAGTAGAAACAAGCGCCAGGAGGATTGGTCCATGTTGTGTATATTTCCTGTCATATTCACCAAGGAAGAGAGTGAGACTGTGGTATCTCAGGAATCTAGCTGTCACCTTGAAAAGCACTATCAGCTGCCCCCTCTGAGCAGTACCCCAGAGAGAACACCAGCACGTGCAATGGAGCACTGCCCATGAATCATGAAGAGGCCACAGAGGGACATGGGAAAGCTTGGGGTAAGGAGCTGACAGTCAATGGCCTGAGGACACTCGGGTATGGGAAGGAGTCAGGGAGCCAGGTCTGAGACCCTTAGTCCCTCCCATCCACTAGAGCCTCAGCATTCACTGAGGATAGTGCCAAGGACTCAAGGCTGGGGCCCAGGGTTCTGTGGTTGGGCCATGGCCATTGGATGCAAGGGCATCCAGTGCCCAGACTGGGCAGACAGCTGGATAGGCAATAACGTGGCTGGTGGCGAGGACTCCAGCCACCGCAGAAAGCATGCTGGCCTGCAGGGCTGGCACTCAGGAAAGCCACTTCCAGCTGCCACTCTACCAAGACATTTAGAGAGAACAAGACTGGCAGGTCCCTGAGGCAAACCAGGAGCAAAGCCCGCAAGTCCCTGCACAAAAGGTCACCTGTGACCTCTGGACTGAAAATGCCTCTGCACCTGTCACCACGGGCTTAACTATGCTTCCAGATGCCACTCAGAGAGGCGTTGGAAGCTGCAGAATGATTTTCTTTGCTGTGGAACATGTGCTGGAGAAGCCCCTGCATGGGTCTGGGATTAGAGGAGCAGCAGTTCAGGGGTGGCCGCACGGGAGAGAGGTGGGGAGCCCTGAAACTCAGGGGGGTGGGGGCTCAGCTATGTTTAAGGCCACGTTCCTTCTGGAGCAACCCATGGTGGAGAGCAGAATACTGGGTCCAAGTCTCTGCCCTTGCAGAAGAGGAACAGTGGGAAAGATAGAACTTTCCAGGACCCCATCTGTTCTACCTGGGCTGCCCGAGACTCTCAGTGTTGTCTAGCCTTTGCCAAAGCCCATTTCTGCTGCCTCTCCCACTCCAGCCTGGTTGGATTTTGCTGAAATATCTTGCCCAGTGGATCCCAGTTTGGTGTTATTTGAGTCAGATCCACTTAAGCTGCTAAGAGCTTGTGGGCTGCCACATATTGAGTTAGATCCACTTAAGCTGCTAAGCATCAGAAGGCCGTGGAAGATTTGAAATTGGAGAGCTGAGTAAGGTGGAGGGGCAAAGCAAGAAAAAATGGGGAGAGGCAATGCCTGTTTTGTGCTGGGTGGGGACATGTGTGCTGGGATGGTGTGCCCCAGGGGCGGCCACCCGAGATGCAGGATGCTGGAAGGAAAGGAACCAGGAGTCAGCTCACAGCCACCTGGGGAGCCACGCTGTGGAGCTGGCAGAGCCTCAGTGCTACAGACTTGGGACCTACTTGCAACCACAACATGTGGCAGCCCGCAAGAGCCAGGAAGACCACTGTGGGGGTCTCGCTTCATTCTCTGTTACAGATGAGGCAGGGACTGGTCCCTCTTTCAGACCAAGAGTTCCAGGGGACTTGGATTACTCTAGTAGCAGTGCCTTTTGGAGAGAGAGAGGTGTTCCTTCCCATCAGTGCAAGAATGAGGGCCCTTGGGGGCACCAGGGCCCATGAGAGAACCAGACACCTGAGTGCTCTCTGACAGCAAGAGCTGTCCTTAGCCTGCCACCTGCATAGCCCAGAGAAGCCGGGATGGAGACTGGAGCCCCCCTTTTTGGTTTTGAACAGATGGGGGTTCTAGAAGGACGGCAGTTTGCTGAAATCCGTACTGATTACTTGCGGTGACATCACCAGAAATTTGTGGGGTAATGGTAAAAGAGCAACTGATTTCTTTCTCCATGAAGCATGGGACTGAGAAGCCTTCTTGGGTTGTGGCTGAGCTCACTAAGTCGAGTTGCTTTGGGCAAGAGGAAGGACTTCTAGTAAATACCAGAGTCACGTGCTAACAGCAGCTACCTGCAACCTGGAATCCAGGGTCCCAGGGCAGGCCTGTCCCCCCTTTTAATCCCTCTTTGCTCTGCATGTTGGATTCATTTTCCCAGCTGCACAATCTCCTCCATGAGGCTCCAGCCACAAACAATTTACCAGCCTTTCCCGTCTTGCCTTTGGCTATCCAAGCCTCCCAAAACTAAGCTCCAAATTTCAGTTTGGACCTCTGGAAGGAAGTTCTCTACTGGTATGGCTCAGGTCACAAGGCCCACCAGTGCCACCATCAACTCCATTCCCATGATCTTAGTATATGTCCCACCTGGCTTGGATTTGTTCATATTACCCAGCCCTGAGCTCCAGACCCCACGAGGGTCTTTGCCTGATCTCCCACCTTCCTCCAGTCATGTCGAGTGGAGATTTCATCCAGAAATCTCTTGAAGCAATGCTTATGTCCTTTTCAGGAACCCTGGAAGGTACTTAGCCTGTCCTTCCTCTCCATGAAAGCTGAACATTTTCCCTCACTGTCCCTTGAATCCTTCTGGGTGTGTGCTTCTTGCTGGTTCCAAACTTTAAAACCCCCAAACATTTTCAATCAAGTCACCCCTCTCTGTCCACTCCAGTGCTCTGCCCATTTGTCAGTCGGTCCATCGATCATTCCTCCAAAGGCAGGAACATTTCCTTTACACTCATCCCCTCTATCCTCATCTTTCCTCCCTAAGAGAACAACCCATCCAGAATCCTGCCATTCATTGGAGGTTACATTTGGACCAGAAAGGACAAAGAGAGGGAAAACGTCATATTTTGGAGACAGAAGTGAAACCTGGCACTATATTATTGAGCTCTTGCATGAGAACCTCCAATCCAGATGGGTGAGAAGTGCCACAGGGACTCTGGACCTCCCTGAGCAAGTTTGGGAGTCCTTCTCCACCAAAAGAGAAACAACTGTGATAAGAAAGGGAATTCAAGTTACAAAAAAAATTCTTGGAGACAGATATTAGAAACACACCAACACCCAAGTCAGGATAAGAATGCAATGGGAACATTGTTGAACCTTCTTCATGAGGACTGGGTTTCAGCGACCTGGTATGGAAGAATTATGGTCAGTATTAAGACTAAGTGATGTTGTGGGTTTCTAGTTGGCCAGGTACTTTTCCAGTGCACTAATGTATTCAATAATCTTCATCGAGTTATAGAGGGAGGAGGCTAATTGTGCCAATGAAAGTTCAGCAGTGATATTAGACGTGTTGGTCAAGGTCATATAACAACTCATGGAGGAGTCTCACCTTGCAAGGAGTTATATGATTCTGGGTCCCATGATCTGCCCACCACTTGGCACTGCTTGGCACCTGATATCTGGAGACCTGATAGCTAATGAGGGAGGTGGATCCCAAGAAGCTGGTATAAAATCCCAAGTAAAAGCCATCAGTGCTATTACCTGTGTGAATTTCCTGCACAGCCTGGCAATACTCTTTTTCTTTCACTGCTTATGTTATTGGCCAGACCCTGGTATTATGTCTGGCCTGAATCTTCGTCTTTCAAGGGAGCGTGCAGACCTGTAGAGAGATTCAGTCTATTATATCTCATCTCTGAAGTAATGTGATAGGAAAGCGATTGTTCCCCATTGCCTCCGAGGGCAAAGCCTCACAGGAAATTAGCACAAGGCAGCTACACACATTCTGGCCCGTCAGCAAGAAAGGAGCTGCTGATGGAGAGGGCCGTGAGGTGCTGGGGATGTGCCTTCCAAGCAGGATATGAAATGCCTATCGCTAGCGAATTGAAGAATAGAGAATGTTCTGGGCGGATCTGTCGAGAAGTCTGAGAGCAGGAGGTGGTGTAAAATTAGCTCTGACTAAAACTCCCCCAATTCCTTCCTCTCCCCAAACCCCCCGCTACCGTATGTTGATAGGTAGTCTGCGTACACACATGAATTTGTTTTGCTCTCTGTTTCTGAAAACATGCGAGGCGGGATCTGGGTTTACATTCCCAGAGAAGACCCTGCTGTCAAAATGGGACCACCTGTTGGTGATCGAAGAGGTGACAAGAGGAGACGGAAAGAAGTACAGCCATCTGCCTCGCTCCCTGGCTGGTTCCTCCACCACCCTCTGCTTTGTGTTGGAAACGCCACACCACTATAAGCACAACTTCCAGGGAGACTTCTCTCATGATTGTTCTGTGTGCTTTCCTCAGGCTGGAGCTAGTGCGTCTATAAAAACACCTTTGCCGTGCTGGTTGGATATGAGTTTGCTTGGTTAGGCCTTTCTGGATTCCTCCTAACACCATGACATAGGATCCTTGGAGGATGTGGAAGAGGTTTTGAACACAACACATTGTGCCCCTCTCTGGCTTTATGCCTCCCAGTAACGTACAGCTCAGAGAACTGGACATGGCCCAGGGCCTTTGTGGCTTAAATAATATCAGCCTATCCACACACACACACACACACACACACACACACACACACACACACATACACACACACGTGCACACTTGCTTTAGAACCTGGGGCTTGTCTGCTGCTGCTGCTGAGCCCTCCCTTTGAGCTAGTTCTGTGACCATATGTGAAGGGGCTCGGACCCTGCTACCCAAGATCAAGCTTTCTGTGGAGACAGCTTTAACATGGACCAGGACCTCAATTCTCACATCCACCCAGACTATGATCAGCTCAGGCACCAACCTCCATCTCCGCGTCTGATGCTGATGAATCAGGACCCAGTTAGGTGAACAATCAACAGCTGATGAAGCATGAGCTAAACCTGTGGTTGCTTGAAACCACGCAGTTATTGTGACACAGCAAGAGATAATTAGCTTGAGTCTGTAATCTTGGAGGTGGCAGGAATTGCTTCTAATCTCTTCCCTTTGGGGTTGATTTTGTACAGCAAAAAGCTAAGACTAAAATTACATACAGAGATGACTGGATCAAACAGTCATAGAGACAACACCTTGATTTTAATGTTGTATTAATTTAAAATCATTTATTTGGTATACAGAAAATTACAAGTAAGGTTGGCCTTTCCCAAACCCATTTCTTTATTTCTATTTGTAATCACTCATAGATTTGAAGTATTTTCTTTGTGCAAGCATTTCACTTTTATTTATAAACATATGTATGTTTGTACATGTTCTCTCTAGAAATAAAATCTATCATTATTCAATGACTCACATTTTATTTTATTTTTTAATTTTTTTTATTTTTGGGTGATATAACATTTTTAATTTTATTTATTTATTTTAAATTTTTTAAATTTTATTGAATCACCATGAGATAGTTACAAGCTTTGATGTTTGGGTTACAATCTCACAATGATCTAACACCCATCCTTTCACCAGTGCAAATTCCCCACCACCAATATCCCCGGTACACCCCCTCTCTCCCACCCTCCCCCTGCCTCTCAGGCAGACAATATTCCCCATACTCTCTCTCTACTGTTGGGCATTATAGCATGCAACACAGATACTGAGAAGTCATCATGTCTGGTCCATTATCTACTTTCTGCATGCATCTCCCCTCCCGACTGGTTCCTCCAGCCATCATTTTCTTAGTGATCCCTTCTCTATTCCATCTGCCTTCTCCCCTCTGCTCATGAAGCAGTCTTCCAGCTATGGGGCAATCCCCCTGGCCATTGTATCTACCGTCCTTGGTGTCAGCCTCATGTGATACTACCCCACACTCCACAAATAAGTGCAGTTCCTCTATGTCTGTCCCTCTCTTTCTGACTCATTTCACTTAGCATGATACTCTCCATGTTTATCCATTTATAAGCAAATTTCATGACTTCATGTCTCCTAACTGCTGCATAGTATTCCATTGTGTAGATGTACCAAAGTTTCTTTAACCAGTCATCTGTTGTAGGGCACTTGGGTTGTTTCCATATTTTGGCTATTATGAACAGTGCTGCAATGAATATATAGGTACAAATGAATGACATACATTTTAGCTGTATTGTAGGATAACATTGGGTTTGTCCTTTCAGCCTTGCTGCAGGGAACTTAGTCTACCTTAAAGCAATGTCCTTTCTGTATGGACACAGGAAGACAGTTAATATTATGCTTTGTAACTTGGGAGCTGATTGACTCCAATAATATTTGCTCCTGGGCATCTGCTTTCTCAACTCAGTTGCCCTTAATTCCTAGCACCCCAAAAGTAGGGTCCCAACGAGGGATGGAATGGACCCAGGGCAAGCTATGAGCTACCCTGGCATCGAAATGGGCCAGGCCAAAGCACCACAATACTCAACTATAAGTTGAGAGCATGGTCATAGACAAATGCTGTCATGATCCAAAAGTAACGACGAGACTAAGACCCTGGTGAGGTTAGGAAGACTGTGGTCTGGAAGATATAGTGAATGTCCTCAGAAGAACTAAACTTTAAGTCTGATATATCTCTTACTGTGCTCATACAGAATAACATTGCTAGAAATATTAGAAGCAAATTTACAATACTATTTAAATGAATTACTAGCTGAGGAAGGAAGAAAGCAACACACCCTTATTTGGATCCCACCCTTGAGCAGATCTCCTAGTAATCTGGAGTAATCTCTTTAGATGAGATTTTGTTAATCTCCTGGAGAAATGGTCTTACCCTTCTTTGTTGATTTGTTAATAATCAAACCACCTTTGTGACACTACTTTTTATGATTGCTATATAAACTAAGACTGTAAGAGAAGTAGAGAGAGGGGCAAGACAGAAGTAGCAGAGAAAACACAGAGGAGAAAAGACACAGAAGTGGAGAAGATAAAGGGCAGAGGTAAGACAGAAGCAAGGAGAAGAGACAGAAGCGGAGAGAAGAAGACAGAAGACACAGGAGAAGACACAGAAGCAAGAGAGAAGACACAAAACAGAGAGAAGACACAGAAGCAGAGACAGAGAGAGGTCGGAAGAGACTAGAGGAAAGACTACAGAGACAGAGACAGAGATAGAGAGACATACAGAAGAGAGCACAGCGGCACACACAGAAGTAGAGCACAAGGAGGAGCCATCCTGATCCGGTCCATACACAGCAGCTCGAGAGCACCAGACAAGAGCGGCAAGAGAGAGCGAGCTGCCTTGAGAACCCTCAAACAACACAACACACATCATCACACCCTCCCGAGTGCACGTTTGTATTTTTTACACTGTATATCAATGCTCTTTATGCCCATGTAAAACTTATTCTCCCCCTGCCTGTTAATGGACATTTGGGGTTGCTTCCATTATTCAAAACTATATATCTCTGAAGATTACTGTATATGTATTTCCTTGTGCATGTATGAGGATATTAGCTAGGAATCGTTTTTTGAATCATTTAGTGTGCAACTTCTCAATTTTATAAGAAATTGCCAACTTTCCAAAATAGCACTAATAATTTCAGTTTTAATGAGCAATGCTTGAGTTCCAGTTTTCTCACATGCAGCAAATGCTTTATGGGGGTTAGGTTAGGGGCTAAATTGAGCATTTTAAAAAGTCAGAATTCATATAAAGAGAGTGAGGGACAAAATATTTAAATATAACAAGTGTTAATATATTTTTGCCGCATGGTAAAATAGTATCTTAGTTTGTGCTTTATTGATTCTGATAAGAGAAAGTATTTTTATGTTTATTAGTCAGGCAGACTATCTTTTCTGTGAATTTCCTGTATATATCATTTTTATATTTATCTATTGTGCCTGTCTTTTTCTTATTGCTTTTTAAAAGGTTATTTATATGATATTTACCTCTTGTTTTTATAAATGTTACAAATATTTTTTCCAGCTTGGTGTTTGCCTTTTATTTTGTCTATAGCATATTAGCAATACAGAAATTCACATGGTGATGAAAATTAATGCAATCAATCATTTTATTTAATATGCAGACTTCTTTTTTCCTTCCATTGTTGTTTGAATATTATTTTCTATATCACTTTGTAAGATATCTGCCTATATGTTCTTTAATAATTTTATGTCTTTCCATTACTCTGTGTGGAATTGAGTTTTGGGTAGAATGAGAAAGGAAACATACATTATCGCATATGGAAAGAAAATTATTTTTTATTTTTAATTACTTCACTTCTCATACTGAATTTTAAAAACATGCCTATTAAACACCGAGGCTGGAAATGTTTGGCTCTAGTTGCAGGTTTTCTATCCCACTCTACTCACTTCCTCCACTGTTCTTGCATTAATTTGTATTCTCCTAGTTACCCTAACTTAAAGACAAATGTTGCTCAATAGTGAAATGTGTTCCTCTTCCTTGTTCTTATTTTGTAAATAGTCTTAGGTAATTCTACACTATTTTACTTTATATGTGAGGTTTTGAAGCTTCTGAGAGTTTTCACAATTGTGAATGGACTTCCTGTATCTAAAGACTAATTGTGTATTTATAATATTGAATCTTCCTATTGGGCTAACATCCCAACCACATAGATCTGATGTGATGTTCTTGACTTTTCTATTTCTTCCCATAATAGCTATGCAAGCTTGTTGGATTATTCTGTAGAAAAATTATTTGTCTAATTACTTTCATTATGACACACCAAAACGTTTTTAGGGGTCACTTCTGGAGATGCTTTAGGGGTCCATGCAGCGCCAGAGTTTGAATCCCTAGGACACCCAGATATGTTCCAGCCATCTTAGCTATCCTATAACCTCAAGTTTTATTCCCGAGAAAGAATATTCATTCTATATTTTCAGATTTGCCCGCTCGAGCAAATCGAAGATCAACAGGACTACAAGTGATATTTTCAGATAATATTTGGTGTCAGTATATATTTATGTGCACAGATACTTTCAAAATTCTTAGTATAAATCACACCTTAAGTAAATCAAAAAGAAATTCCTCTCTTCTTTCTAGTTCTAAATATCTTTTGCTCATCCTTATCTGATGATAAGACAGAGCCTGGCAAGCTACCCATGGCGTATTTGATATGCCAAAAACTAACAAAAATGGACTCATTCCCCTGACCCTGGAAGAGCCCCCAATATGGCAGTGCTAAGAAGGATGGACAAGGAAAGGCTGATAAAATCTCAGGGCCGATCTAGACTGCCAAAACAAAGAAGGACTAAAATGACTGTATGCACTTTTAATGTACGGATGCTGGCATTGAAAGCATCCATTGAGGACCTGATGGTGCAAGCACAGAAGATCAATTATGACATCATTGGACTGACCAAGACGAGAAAGCATCCAACACATCACATCATTTTCGACACTGGGAAAGAACTCTTCCTCAGAACATGAAACACTTGAGGCGTCAGTGGTGTTGGTGTCCTTGTCAACATAAACTTAGCCATGAGCATTGATTCGTTCGAATCATCCTAACAACCCAAATTGGATGCTTACATTAGAATAGATGTGGCTCATTGCCAGCAGTTTCTATCTTTGTCGTCTACGCACCAACATCTAACTACAATGAAGAAGAAATTGAGAAGTTCTACATGGAGCTGGAGAAGTTCTATAAAGAAGACCACATCTTCTACAAGGTCATTGTCGGTGATTTTAATTCCAAGATAGGACCTAGAAAGTCACCCAAAGAATTCCACATCAGGACCCACAACCTAGAATGGAACGAACAGGGTGAGAGACTGTCTGAGTTCACCATGTTGACCAAGACCATCCATGGTAAATTGCAGTTCCAGAAAGCTGAATCTAAACGCTAAACATGGGAGTCTCCCAGTGGACAGTTCCACAACGAAATTGATCACATCATATTCAATCAATGGTTTTGCCTGACCTATGTTGCTGTTGTACCAAAATTCCAAACAGAATCAGACCACCATCTCCTTCGTGCAAAATTCTACTTCACGGAGCGAGGAGAAAGGGCTGCAAAGTTTAAGAAGGTAACTCCCAGAACGACCACCAACTGGGTGCTCTTTGGCACTATTGTAGCAATATGGGAAGATGCCATCATTGACAACATCAACGAGGAATATGATCAACTGGTTCAGCACCTCATGATTGTGTGAGGAATGCAGAGAGAGAAAGCCACAAAAAGTTGCCTGTCTTTGAAAACTCTCGAACTCATTCGTCAATGTTGTCTGGCACAAGCCTCAGGCAATCACAAGCTAACCTCTGAGCTCGCAAAGCTATGCAGAGAAGTGATAAAGGAAGACTTCAAGAGAGAAGAGCAGCAGTGTTGGCCGATGAGGCAGAAGCTGGGAAAAGTATTTGCAACACCCACCTGTCCTTTGCCAACTATAAGACCAAGATGACTGCCCTCCAACATCCTGATGGACCTATCACATCTTCCAGAAGGGCAATGGAAAGGTTATCCATGACTTCTACTTGGATCTCTTTGATAGCCACGTCCATCTGCCCACATACCAAATTCCACAGGATGGATATGTTGTTCCCAGCATTCTTCCTTCCGAAATCCGACACGCCATTTTGTCGGTAAAGAAGCATCCGGTCCAGACAAGGTCAGACCCAAACACCTAAAGAATCTGCCGCCAGTACTCGTCAATACACTGGCTTGGCTCTTCACATGCTACCTATCTGAATACAAGGTTCCGTCCCAATGGAAAACCAGCAGGACTGTTTTGTTGTACAAGAAGGGAGACATCCACAACATTGGCAACTATAGCCCAATCTGCCTGTTGTCTGTCGTCTACAAGTTATTCACTTGAGTCATCCTGAATAGGATTGGCAGAACACTAGGACAACCATGCAAGCAAGCTGGGTTCCAAAAAGGATTCAGCATGATTGACCATATCTACACGGTAACCAAGCTCATTGAGTTTTTGCAAGAGTTCAAGATGCCACTCTGTCTAACGTTTATTTATTTATTTATAGCTACGTGTACCTGAGTTGAGAACTCAACATGAGGAGTGACTTGGCACCAGAACTGTGCAGGAGGAAGAGAACAGCTTGGAGCACCTTCTAGAGCATCGAAGAAGTGGTTAAGAGGATGAAAAACCTCTGGCTCTGGGAACATCTTTTTGACTCTACCATTATTCCTGCACTAACATATGCCTCAGAAACCTGGGCCCTATGAAAACAGTATGAGAATGCTATTCAGGTATCCCAAAGAGGAATTGAAAAAGACATACTAGGAGTATCACGTTTCACTCAAATGATTGAAGGAATCTGGAGTTCCTACCTTCATTGATGGTCAAGAATCAGGGATGCTGTCTCATTTGCCAAGCCATCAAAAATCAAATGGGCCAGACAAGTAATGCAATTCAGAGATGACTGCTGGGCTAGAGTTGTTACTGAGTGGATTTCACAGGACATCAAAAGACCATGTGGCCGCCCACCAATGAGATGGTCAGACTTCTTCACCAAAACCATGAATGAATGATTTGAGGCTCTTCCTTGGAGTGAGCAGATATCACTGGGCTACACTAGCACGCGACAGGGACAAATGGCGCCTGCTTGAGCAAATCGAAGATCAATGGGATGACAAGTGATACAAGTGATACCAAATATTTATTGAGAATTTACCACATGCCAGACACTAGTTAGATGCTTGTTTATAATAGTCCAAACATATAAACATACCATCCTTCCAACATGATAATTAACACAATAAGATCCAAGTACAAAATAAAATCTAATGCAGTATATTTTAGATGCCATAGTTGAAAACTTAGTTATGTAATTGAGAATAGGTATTGTATTAATTTGAATTTATTTACACAAGATAAAATAATATAGCAATCAATGATCATAAATTGACTTTCATTGCTTTATTTTCTGATAATTCCATTTGACATTTTTTAAAACTTTTGTTGGAGGAAGAAATATGAACATTGTAATATACCTGGGGGATGGGAGGGAATGTAGAGACATTGATGGAAGGAACAGAACATTGTATTGGAACATTGTATGCCAAAACAACTCTATTGTGGGCAACTTTGTAAATTACACTGTCTTAATAAAAAATATAAAAATAAAATGGACACTCCTTCCTACATGTAGCCTATATTATAACAGGAGAAAGCTTGGAGACATAATGAAGTTAATGATGTCAACTTGAGGTACTTATGGTACTTGTGGTATCTTAAGAACCATAAGATAAAGACATAAAAGGATTAGAGTATTTAGGTGTGGAAAGCACAGGCTGTCATTTTACCTGGGATCACCAAGATAGGCTGAACAAGGTGGGATATAAGGAGAAACACATATAAGGGGAAGGAGCTCACCTGATGGAAGTCTGGGGCAAAGCATTCCATGTGAAGGGCATCTCAGACAAGATTCAAAGCAGTAGAGATGAGGAAGAAGATGTCTTCTGCATTTTCCGTTGGATTGGATCTGGTTTATGAAAACTCCTAACAAAGATTTTGTGTTTTGATGCCTATCTAAATTACACAGCGGGTTCCTTCTTTTCTTGGTGTGGTTTATTACTAGCTTATCTCATGTCAAGCCTCTTTGCTCAACATGAGATAAGCTAGTAATAGACCACATATTTATTATGTGGATAAAAACTGTATCCATGATGCAGTATATTTTTCTATATTTTAGATTACCTTTGTGTTAATAAATTACATAAACTTATAGTTTTTGTAGTCATAATTCAGTACTGGTCTATAGTCTAGTAATACTTACAATGAGTTGTATTAATTCTGCCTTTAAAAATGTTTTGCATAAAAAGTAAAACTTGTATGAGAGGGGCTGCAGCGATAGTACACTGGATAGGGTGTTCTCCTTACATGCAGCCAAG
This sequence comes from Sorex araneus, assembly GCF_027595985.1. Classification (NCBI taxonomy): domain Eukaryota; kingdom Metazoa; phylum Chordata; class Mammalia; order Eulipotyphla; family Soricidae; genus Sorex; species Sorex araneus. Next base: position 156,312,180 of record NC_073304.1, on the reverse strand, counting down.
CCAGGTTTGATCCCTGGCACCCCTTATTATTCCCAAGCCCCACCAGGAGTGATCCCTGAGTTCAAAGCCAGGAGTAAGCCCTGGGTACTGTTGGGGACTGCTCAGGACCCTGAACGAAAGAGGACCCCGAAACCTTTACCCTGGACAAACCGGAAAATTCCATTACCAGCTTTGCTTGACCTGAGGCACAGGTGCCCTTGTGACAAAGGAAATAGCCAAACTCAAGAGGTAAAAGTAGCCCAGGGCAGTTAACTAAGAGACGCCATTAAGCCCCCCATTAAGTAGAATACCTTCCTCTACCTTGTGCATTCCTCCTGCCAGATGCTCCTGCCAGATAGACCCTTGCCTTCCCCTCCCCACTATTTCTCAATCTACTCTTGAAGAATGTTGTAAGCCCACCTAATACACCCCGAACCTTTCCTTATTTGGTCTGAGAAGACACTTCCCTGATGATTGACAACTTATGTACCAACCCCCTGCTAAGAAAAGTATAAAGCCAGCGTGGCAGTTAATAAAGTTGCCCTTGATCGGCATGTGTCGTCTTGGGCCCCCTATTTATTATCCTCACTAGTTTTATTTCAGGTCAGAACCGCTCACAGAACCCACCCAATTAGGAGCGCTTTCCACTGTTGTCTCTCTGCGGGCCGGAGAGATCTCCAGGGGAAAGCGCAGGGTACCACTGGAGGTGGGACCCAAACAAACAAATAAAAGTTTGTAGGAGAATTAGCAGGGAAAATGAGGTTATGAAATTCATTTATAATGGATAGACTTGCAGAGTATCAGGCTGAGTGAAATGAGTCAGAGAGAAAGGGACAGACATAGAAAATTAAACTCATTTGAGGGAATATAAAAAAACGGTGTATGAGACTAATACACAAGGACAGTAGAAACAAGAGCCATGAGGAATGGTCCACAGTTGGAAACTTGCCACAAGTGCTGGAGAGGGGGCGTGGGTGGGAAACGGGGGAGGGCAACTAGGATAGAGAAGCGACCACTATGACTCCTGGGTGGCATCAGGGAGCCATATGGGGTGCCAAAAATTAAAATAGGCTTAGTCATGTGTAGGATAACATGGGGTTTGTCCTTTTAGCCTTGCCTTAGGGAACATAGTTTACCTTAAAGCAATGTCCTTTCTGTATGGACACAGGAAGACAATATTGTGCTTGTAACTTGGGAGTTGATTGACTCCAATAATATTTACTCCTGGACATCTGCTTTCAAGTTCCTAACACCCCAAAAGCAGGATCCCGACGAGGGACAGGATGGATCCAGGGCAAGCGGTGAGTTATGTGTTACCCTGGCATCGAGATAGGCCAGGCCAAAGTGCCACAATACTCAACTATAAGTTGAGGGCATGATCATGGACAATGCTGTCATGATCCAAAGGTAATGACGAGATTAGGACCCTGCTGGGGTTAGGAAGACTAACCTGGCCTGAGGACTGTGGTCTGGATTATATAGTGAATGTCCTCAGGAAAAACCGAACTTTATATCTCTTACTGTGCTCATACAGAATGACATTGCTAGAAATATTAGAAGTAGATTTACTATAACTATTTAAGCAGATTACTAGCTCACACCCTGACACACCCTTGTTTGGAATCACACCCTTGAGTGGATCTCCTTGGATGAGATTTCCTTAGATGAGATTTTGTTTATCTCCTCAAGAAATGGTCTTACCCTTCTTTGTTGATTTGTTGAAACCCACCTTTGTGTCACCACCCTATGCAATTTGCTATATAAACTAAGACTGTGGGGCACTGAGGCGAGATAGAAGAGACAGGGATAGGAGAAAGAAGACAAGGGAGACAGAGGAAGAAGGAGACAGAGGAAGAAGACAGAAGACGCAGAGAGACAGACGCAGAGAGACAGACGCAGAGAAACTGACACAGAGAGCACAGTGGCACACACATAAGCAGAGCACAAGGTGAAAGAAGTGAGAGCAAGCAGGACAGAAAGGGGAATATTAGAAGATCCAGAGAGATATCGAGAAAGGGGAAGAAGCAGAGAGAGAGAACGAAATAAACTGATCAAGCAACCAGTTTGGCCTTCTTCCTTCCTTCGCCTGCCTCATCATCGCCATCAACCTCCCCTGGGGTGGGGAAGCGGCTGGAGACTACCGAACGCTGGCAGCGGGAGAGATAGAGCCCCACTGGGCCCTCTCTTCTCTTTTTGTGTTTTTACACAGTCATGTGCAAGACAAGTGCCTTTACCCCGGTACTCTCTGTGCCCCACCTCAAATGCTTCCTCTGGAATGATTGTGCACAGGCATGCTGGGATTTCATCTCATGGCATTACACAAGATGAATTTACTCTCCCCATTGTATTCTCCAGGTTGATGATCAGAGTCAAATCTAAGCACACACAAAGGAGGGCACAGGTCAGCCCAGGACCCACCTTACAGACCCTGACAGCAGAAAGTTCCCACACTCTACAGTAGCCACCCTGCTCGCAGCAAGACCCCACTGCTTGGTATGAGCTTCATCCAGAAATTAATTTGCTGAAAAATTCAGGTATGTAGACATTGTGACTTAAATCTCCAGGCTTTCATGAAGTTGCAGTGGGCTACCTCCCCCCACCTCCCTGTACTTCTGGAAGCCCCAGTAGTCATGCACACACCCCAAAGTGGCCACCCAGTTAAAAATTTTACTCCAGCTGTGTCACCCCATTAAAAATTTTTGACTTCCTGGATTCACAGCCATACAGCATCCCAAATAACGATGATCTACAATAACGATAAACCAGTGGCAGCACACCAGGTTGGATGGGATGTAAAATAGAAGGCAGTCTATCTCAATTAACAAAATAGAAACACAGAAGGCTTAATCTATAACATTTTAGTAATCTCCTATACATGAATTTAATGGCTTCTAGGTACAACAATCTTCATTAACTTTCTTCTAAGGAAACATTTTTTTGATCATTCTCTTAGCAAATGATTAAGAGCCTGCTATGGGGACAGGCTTAAGGTGTGGTTGGGAAAATTGGAGACAATGGTGGGGGAAGATGTAAAGGTGGTGGGATTGAAATATTGAATGCCTGTAACAAATCATCATGAACAACTTTGTAAATCACAGTGTTTATCTGAAGTGTAAGGGGAAAATTGGAAAAAAATAATAAATTAAAAAACAAACCTAAGTACACACTGAGAGGTGGAGGGAAACAGTATCTTCCTAGGAAGAAACCATCCACATCCCAAAGGAGCTTCATGGCCTGGTTTATGTACATCAGACACAAGGATGGACATAAAGCTGAAGCTCTGAGAACAGGGGCAGGAGAGACAAAACCACAGGGCTGGTGACTGAAGCTGAATTCACTGTCCTGGTATCACTGCCCCACAATTTAGGGGGCTAAGAATTTGAGAATACTTCAGGAGTCTTTGGGGAAAAAATTCACTGCAAAAGCGTCTAGATATGTAGAATGTGGACTCAATGTGCTGTAAGGAGGTTAGTAGAGGTCAGATTTGAAGACACACTGAGATGTGGAGATGGGAATTCTGGGGTGACTTTGTGATGCAGGACCCTGGAACCCACCATCTGGCTATATATCCTGGGAGGGTCCAAAATTACAGTGCAGTGTGATACAGCCTATTGGTCAAGTGGGAGGGTCCATTGGCTTCATGGTGAAGAAGCCAAGTAACAGTTTATCATCAGTTTTCTGAGAAAACTGATAGATAGATAGATAGATAGATAGATAGATAGATAGATAGATAGATTGTGTGTAGTTGCCTTTGAAAGGCAGCAATTAATCACCATGAACAAGGGGAATTCAATTGCTTGAATGTGGATGGAGAACATCCAGCCCACAACCATGTAAAGCCCCCCAAATCATGTGGCCTGGTGGTCTGGCCCTGGTCCATGACAGAATAGTCACTGCCTGTGACCTACCTGCCTTTGTTGTCTAGCCTGCAAATGACAGTTTCAGTAGCCAAAAGGCCTAAGCAGAAGAAAGTTTCTTTACCCCTGCTCTAAGAAGTAAGTCTGACTTAACACATGCAAATGAAAGCCAGGTGGTAGCTAATAGGTCACACTAATAGGCTAACAGGTATCATGGTGAATACAGGACCGAAGACGAGGGTGTCACCAGATTCTATAATGGGAGAGCGGGAAACGTGTAGAAAAGGAAGCTAGTGGTAGTCTGATGTTAAGCAATACAAAGTAACTCACAGCTGTGTTTACTGAGTGTGGGTTAGTTCACACCACAGAGCCCACTGATTGCAGAGGAGGCAATGACTAACGGCTTTTACTGCTACTGCTAATACTTATCGTATTACCCTAATACCATATTACAGTATTACAGCAAGGATCATTCTGGTTCTTTCACAGATATTCCTATCTATCTATCTATCTATCTATCTATCTATCTATCTATCTATCTATCTATCTATCTATCTATCCATCTATCTATCTACCTATCTATTTATCCATCTATCTGTCTATCTATTTATCATCTATCTATCTAGTGTTTTCATAATGCATTGGAAATATAGATGCTTTTATAACTGATACCTATGAAGTCTGAATTTATGCTGGTATTATAGGATGGAAAACACCAAGATAGCCCCATAATTAGCTCAGGAGAGCATTTTGGAAGTGAGTTGACGAGAGATTTTTGGGCCTTTGGTTGTCTGTGTTGGTTTTACTGAGTTAGCTCTTCAAGCAGGTGACTGAATCATCAGGATAAGTGTTTTCATGACCTACCAGAATATTTTCTTTGGTTTTCTTCTCTGGGGCTATTGTGGTAAAAAACATATCAGTAAATCAAATGCAAGTAATGACTTCTCATTATTGCTACTCTCAAAGTTTCCCAGAATAAATATTCTATTCCTTGAGGAATTGTATACATTTGAACCACAAGTAAAGATGGGAGGATGAGGCTCATTACCATAGATCTTTAGTGAACCTTCTAGACTCTTATACAATGGGATCTTGGCTGTTGGTCTTGACATTGAGACAATCTGAAGGGATCAGCATCTGACCACAGCTGCTGTTTCAAGTGTCTTCTTTACTGAAAATTTTAAAGGTTTTAGCTACCTAGCATGTAGTTAAAGATTTAGAAAAAGATGTTTTATGCCATTTTAATTTCTGATTTAAAATATAGAAATTAATTTTCCTTTACATGACAAGGAAAGCAGTATATCTAGTTTTAGGGAATGTTTGATATTCAGCTTTATGTCAAATACTGTCAATTAAAGCTGGGCTAATAAGAAAGATTCTCATACCCTCTGTAGCAAAACTTTCCTTCCACAAGATTTTGTTGTGTGGTCTTTATTATTATTTCTTGGTCATTTGGCTTTTGACAGAACCAAATTCTGGGTGTTGTGGAAATGTCAAATTGTTATAAAAGTGTCTCATCATACTCACCTAATGCATATATTATTATTATTATTGTTATTGTTATTCTTATTATTATTTGCTTTTTGGGTCATACCCGGTGATGCAAGGGGTTACTCCTGGCTCATGTAGTCAGGAATTACTTCTAGCAGTGCTTGGGGGACCATATGAGATGCTGGGAATCAAACACAGATTGGCCACGTGCAAGGCAAATGCCCTACCCACTGTGCTATCACTCCAGCCCCACATATTATTATTTTTATACTTGTTAATTTCTCCTTTAACTGTTAATAAATATTTCATAGACTAGCTATGGTTTGGGGGTCATATTTTGAGCAGTCTGCCTGATAAAGCAGATATATGAATAGAGCACAGATAGAGATAAATATGCATGTGTACATGATGCATATATATGTAAGCAAATATGTGCACATTGTTATATTTACATAGCACATATGTTGCATTTACCAAAATGTATATGTGTAGATATAGATATACTTGTATATGTCTACACACGTGAGCACACACTGATCATAAAACAAAAATTTGAGAAATTAAAGACACTAAGAAGCAGGATATTTTGATGAAGATTTTAGTGACACTGTGGTCTAGGGTAAGTATTGACCTTATAACACTGCAACTTGCCACTTTGAAAGTTCTACTTCTACTAAACAAGAAGCCAAGCACTTAGCTGTCCTCTGCACTTGAAGGGGTAAAATCTGCTTCATTTGGGAATGCTACTTCAGCATGTTAAATAAACAATCTTTAGACTTACATAAAAAGTTTTCCAAGGGTTCAGACTTCAGGGCATGATGCTCTGCTCTTTGGGTCAGATCATTCAGGGATTAATGACGTATCAGTAGTAAAGCACCGTAAGAAGTCTCTTGCAGATCCTGATGGAAGTCGAAGAACACATCCAAGATGCAGGTACAAAGTCAGGAAGGCTCTGCCATAGACCTGAAAAGCTAGATCCTCGTGTGATACTGCCAAGTGGTAGAGGCAGAGCAGCAGGAATTGGGGACCAAATGACTGTAGCCTGCAATGCCAGAGGAGCAGTAAGGCAGTCTCACACATCAGACACACCTCAGACTCCACTGAGTTACATATGTTAGCAGCTATTGGCTAACAAGTCACAAATAAACTCCACATCAAGGGACTGGAAAGTACATTCTGCCTACAGATGGAAAACAAAGTTACTTACCATGTCAAACATCAATGGCATGGGAAATAGAGTTCTACCATGGAATTGAAGAGTAAACTCTTTTTCCCCTGAAACAGTAATTGATTATGTCACAGCTACTGAGGTATGAAGGTGGACAGGTAGACCAGAGTTGGAACTGAAGTGATACATTCATGGGCCAGGTTCTGAAAGATCCAGGAAGCACAAGAGGCCTGTGTGAACAGACACTATCTAAATTTCCTTCTCTCAACTCATTCTTATAGTCTCATAGTGGCATTAGAAGTTCCTGTAAACAACTGGTACAAGAGGAAAGGAAGCTGACCTGATTGGAAATGTGTCAATAAATGTGAGTCGTATGTCATCATGCACAGGAAAAGAACTAAGAACTATTGTCTTCACAGTTTCAAAGGCACAAGGATGGTTAATGGTCAAAGGAAATCCTTTAAGGGAAGGACTAACCAGATATCTTGAACAGAGAGAGAGAGAGAGAGAGAGAGAGAGAGAGAGAGAGAGAGAGAGAGAGAGAGAGAAAGGGAGAGGGAGAAAGGGTGGGGGTCTAGAAGACAAGACAGACTGACTTCTGGCACAAAGACTTGACTGATGAACTGGAAACCTAAGAGTACAGATCTAACAAAAATCTAAGAGTACAGATAAGGACACTGTGGGAGAAATGATATCCACGTGCAAGAATGTGGATTTTCAGTCTTTTCAATGTTTTGCCTTGTAATGAGGCCCAGGAGACAGCATACTTTATAGGGTAGCTGCTCCATCACTGGAAGGGATGATGGTTTCTTCAGTGCAAGTCAAGAGCCTCTTAGTTAGCTGCTATGATGAATGGCCAGTAGACTTTGGTGTAGAGATGAAAGCTAGGCATGACTCCAAAATGCTGACTTTGCCTTTTCTATGTGTCATTCAGCTGGATCTATCTACTGCATACCTATGGTATTAGCTAAAAGAGACATGGAATACCACTCATTGGAGTTCTCACTGGCCAGTTAACAGGTCATCATCCCATTACTCTATATCTAACATGAAAATAATTATTAGAATAAATGTAATATATGCACAGGTCTATACATCATTACAATCCTGGGCTTACAGGAGAGCCATCCTGTATACAACAGAACTTCATAGAAAAGGCCACATTCAAAGCTAAGGAGACTTGGCAGTCATTTTCTGACCATAGGTCACATGGCTCTTGTCCATACTATTACCTAGCCTAAAGGGTAGAAAACCTGTCCATTAGAACCCCATCCATGAAGGGATTTGTCCTTGAGGATTTGGTTTATGTATTTAGCCAACAACAACCTATGGTTCTGTATCTTCTGTGGCTGGAGAAATAGATGGAAATATGAATGTCTCCTTCACTCTCCTACAGAATTTCTGGTTTCGTTCTACTCAGTCGTGAACTATGCTGTAGCAGAAATTCCAGTTCACAGCGCAGGGGATTCAGTAAACATATCACAGAACCAGAAGCTGCAATCTCACCTTGTTAAAGCAGGTTTCCCATGTGTGTGACTAATCAGATAAAAGATGGAGGTCACTTGACTGGTGGGGCCAACAGGGCTTGTTGAGCCTCAGGAACAGTGTGATGAGGGTAAATGAGAATGCATTCTTCACTGTGGTATTTCTTAGAACTAAACTTAGGCACAACTGTCGATGAACAATTACAACACTGACAACCCAGAAAGTGGAGGGAGTGAGTGGCTATGCGACTTCTGGAATGTGAGATCTGATCGGGGAGGGGTCACATATCATGGCAATAATCTAACTGTCTTCCAAGAGTGTGGGAAACCTGGAATGCCAACAGGAAAAGGGAGGATGGATCTGTATGTGGAACCAGCTGAACTTATGTGCCATTCTCTCCAGGACTCATCCTTTTTGCTTTTGTTTATGGGAGATGCTCTAATTTCACTGGAGATGATGAGCAGTTGGACCAAACCCAACTTTCAGACCTTGGAGGATACACAAAGGAGCTATTTCCTCACCAGGCATTGTGTCCATTACAAGGACACAATCCCACATGCTGGGACCCTAGATTGTATGGAGGAGGTGGGGTATGGTGGATATGTACCCCTCTTGTTTCTATTACTACCCTCTTCCACGCCCTGATTCTCAGCCACAGTTACCCAACTTTTGGGCTCAGAGCTTATAATACTTTGACTCAGAGTTTATAATACTTCAAAAAGATAAGTACACCCACTGTATGATACAGGGCTTTATATCCCAAGAAGCCAGCAAATGAATCAGATGTTACAGCCACAACTACAGGAACCATTACCCTCCACGGACCTCTTTACTTGGTAGATATCAGAACATACAGGTGGGAAAACAATCCTCCTCTTTCATTTATTCTGTGGACAAAGCCAAGACATAGTTCCCCATTGGCACCCCGTCAGAGCAAACCCACATGGAGATGACAACTGGCTTGGTCCCTTCCCAGATGCAGTAGAGAGTGAAACTATAGCCATATGGTTTATGGCTCATGTTGTTTTGCTTCTCAAGTCTCTTCTTTGCATCTCACTTCTTTTTCATCCTTGGTCTGTACCTCCTAAGCAGAGAATCAATCTACTTTCCAGGAAATCCTGACTAAGACAGAAAACTTTCTCCCTAGGCATGTATTCTAACTTCTCTCCCAACAAAACAATCACAGAGGGGTCTGTGACACACAGTCACACCCCTTTGTGTGTCCAAAGTCAACCTTCCATACACACTGGAATCCTCTCCTTTTTTCCCACTTAGACTCATTTATCTGGCAGTTATTTCCACTGTTTCCCACACTATTCTTTCTCTTTATACTGGATCATTCCCACCAGACTACAATCATGGAACTATTCCTTATCCTAAAAAAAAACAAAAAAACCGCACTCTTGTGAAGAACACACCTTCCAGCCACTTCTGATTTCTTGGATATTTTTTCCAGTCAAACTCTTCTCATCATTCCACCCTCTCCAGCTGTTCTTCATCTGCTACTTTCCTTCCATTACCAAGATTTGTCCTCACTATGTCAACTACTAGAACTGCAGACCCGTGCCCTCTTTTTCAAAGTACACATTGTTTCCAGATGCCTAAGTTTGGCTTCAGTTGGCCTTTGCCTCTTTGGAAGTCATTTACATTTGGTTTCTAGAATGCTCCATCTTCCTCCCCTCCTTCCCACTGACAGCTCACTCTAGTTCTCTGTTACTTGAGTGTGCTCTGATTCTACATAGTGAAATACCAGATCATGTACCACTTCTCTATATGTAATTTCATCCTCTGTGACATTTTCCAGATTCTGGCTTTAAATTCTGTCTATATACTGGTGGCTGCCAGCCACACAGTTGCTCATGAGCTCTAAAAGCCAGTGTTCAGCCACTTAACCACCTGGATGTCTGAGATAATTCTCAAACAGATAATGCATGCCCATAAAAACACATATACCCAGACATACACACACATATACACAAACACTAATGCAAAAACCCCACATACACACATGCATACACAGGCACCCATACATGTGTGGAATGTACACACACATATACACAGAGAACAACACACCGACCATCTTCCAGATGCTCAGAAGGGAAATTTAGGAACATCTTCTTTCTCTCTGGCAGTCAAAGTCCACTGCCAGTGAATTAGGAATTTATTTTGGCAGTTTCTTCAAAATAAATCTTGGATCCAAAAGCTCCTGGTGTGTGCTGACCATATCTAAGGGAAAGTGCAGTGTCTCCTTGAATGCTTGCAGTGATTTTCCCCTTGTGGGGTTCCCCTCTAGATCTTTCTCTCTTAGACTTTGCTTTTCACATCTCACAAGGAATGGTTCCTTTCAAAATTGACATCCAATCAGGAGAACAAGCATCCAGTGATTTGCCAACACATTAGGTATTGAAAAAGAATCTGGGGCCAGGGATGTGGCTCAGATGTCAAGGACATACTGGCATGTACGAATTCAGTCCCAGGGAAGAAAGAAAAATCTGATCGGGTTCACAAAATCCTACATAACTGGGACTCTGGCCACTTGTGTATTTCATCTGCTCATGCTCTAGCTTCCTGCTGTACATCTAACTTGACTTTTTTGGCTGTTCCCCCAATACCCAGGTATGTGCTCCCCCCAGAACCTTTGCAATTCACTATGTGCAAAGGTTAGTTGCTGCTTCAGATGGTCTTTCCTACAGCATCTATGGCTGGTTACTCTCCAGCATTCATATCTCTGCTACATTGACCTCCTCTAATCCATTTCAGGACACATCAAAGCAATATTATGGACTGACCACTCATTACATATTCACTTAGGCTGTTTCTGCCTTTCTTACAAAAAATGAGCATTTCAGCTACTCATGCCCCTTTGCCATTATGGGAGATCTGAGCTAACATTGGTATTCAGTAAATATCTGTTGAGTGAGTCAGTGACCACTTGAAAAGAACTCATAGCTATTTTCCATTAATATACTCACACATGCGTTCATTTTCAAGTTTGTTTCTTTGAACCACTGGTTCTTTTCTATGTGATTATATATTTTTCACTCTCTGTCTTGTTACATTTTTACTTTAAATATCATGATGTTGGATTTTCATCTGAGTCTCGCTGTTGGAGATCTTGAACTCATTTTTTCAGACCTTCTTGTTTCCTTTCTGGTGTGTTGCATGAATGATGGAAACCCCCAAGTGCTGTCCTGGGTATCTGCAAAAACTCAACACCTTTTTCAGGTTTTAGGCTGATTTGATTAAATATACAAAATTTAATCTTGGGTCTCTGTCCCCCACCCCTACCCACTTTGGTCTAGGTGGAAATTATGTTCTGTTGTCTTCAGCAGGCCAGAAAATAAACTTTATTTTTGTTCATTGTGATTACTCGTGGTGCTCAGGGTTTACTCCTAGTTCTGCATTCTGCAACTCCTTGATGGATTGGGTGTCATGGGAATTGAACTCAGGTCAGCTGCATGCAAGGTATGCACTATCTCTTGGGGCCAAACTTTTAAGGTGGTGTTTTATAAGTGGAATCTGGCTCCCAGTGTAGCTCAGACTTGTGTGAGCAAGAATCTCCAACTTCACACAGAAATCCTAGGAGAAACAGACAGGCTCAATGGTTCTTAATAACCCAGAGGCTCAGAGACTGACAGTGATGAAATGTGATATATCATGTGGGAAGGTGATGAGTCTAAAAAAGTGGATGATAGTTGGGAAAAATGTCCAGTGGTGTGAAAAAAAGAAATACAAGGATGTATTTATTTTGAAGTTTCTCGTGTCAGTGATCACAAACTTTGCATTTGCAACTACACGTTCTCTTACAACTCTAGAATCCAGCAGGCAGATATAGTATCACAACACGGAAATCCTGGTACCAGCTGGAGCAGGCTCCTTCCAGAGAACCCCTCACCAGCTACTGCAGCCTTAGAGGCTGCTGGTAATCCTGGGCTGAGTCCTGCTTCTCTTCCGTCTTGACGTCCTGAATTCTTGTCTCTCTCTGCTTTGCCTTCACACTGCTTCTCTGTGTGTGCACTCACTCTTTGCCACTCTTCCCTCTATACATGTTGGCAGTTATGGCCAGGCAGCAAAATCTAGAGTAACCTCCTCACCTCAAGACCCACAACTACTTAATCACATCTGTAAAGATGCTTCCCTGTGTGGGTGATGGTTTGTTCTGCTTTTTGTTTCTTGTTTCTTTGTTCGATAAGAGCAGATTCACAGATCTGAGGGATTAGGAAATAAATATCTTTTAGAGGAACATTTTTCAGCTTTACCACAGATGGCAATGAGAGCTATAAACAAGAAAAGAACCCCTCATCTCCTGTTGTCTCCCAGCATTCCCAAGTGACAGTCTCAGAGGAGGAAGAAAGAATGGCAGAGAATGGAGCGGGTACATGCCATGCCAGGAAGACCAATGCACATTGAGGAAGCTGACAAGAAGGGTCATTGAGTCACAGTGGGGAAGAAGATGATGAAGGGAACACTGCAGGGCTCCAATGCCCAGGGAATTCTGTAACATGATCTATTATGGAATGAAGCAGTTAAAGGTACTGCTTTCATGGGCACTGAAGAGATAGTACAAGGGTTAAGGTGCTTGTCTTATACTCCACTGATGCTGATTCAATCTCCAAAATCATACAGGGTCCTCAGACTAGAAATGATCCCTGAGGATAGAGCCAGGAGTAAGCCTTGAGTACCCCGCATCCCCCAATAAGACAACCATGGCTGAATAAACCAAACTCTGAGCTTGGTATGCCATACTCTGTTCACCAAGAAGGAATACATACCAGAAGCATAGAGTACAGAGATCCTGATGAATGAGGCTAGAAGAAGATAATGCATACACTGCAAATTCATTGGGGTCCACCAAAGGTGAATGACAATCCTTTCAAATAATGGAGGTCTTTTCTGCAGGAAGAATGTATTTCCTGGAATTGGGAAGGGGAGAGAAGACTCTGGCCAAAAGAGGTCATATATGGAGAAGAGTGGGATTGCTTGCACCAAACATAGTAAGCTAAAAATTAACTTGGGTCAAAAGGACACTTTTAGAGGCGAAATAAACATCTGAGTGATGTTTTCTCCTCAAAGGGAAGCAAGCAAGGGTTGTCCTGGAGGGGAAGGGATGTTAAAAGATGTGAATATCCCCACAAATATGTGGATGTTACTTGAGATTCTGTATGAAGACTCAACACAGCTTATTGTTGTTGTTGTTGTTTATTGTCTGAGGGCATAAACTGGGCATACACAGGGGCTCCCCTGGCTCTGTTTGGCGGACACTCTTGGTGGTGCTTGGTGCTAGGGAATTGGAACCAACCCCAAAGCATGTGCTCAGCCATCGAGTCATGTATTCAACCCTACATATAGCCTTTTAGATGTGAGCAACCAATCGAGGGATCCACAGTCTCCCACCTAAACACTGGGACTTCAGGTGGTCTCAGATTTGGACTCAGAGGGCAAAGGGAAGCTCCATACTCTGGCTCGTTCAAGCGATTTCTTGGCTTTACTAGTCCATGAAGGAGCTCTGCACTCAGTAAAATTCTACATTTTATTTTATTTTTTTCTCTTTTGGAGGGCTTGGGACCATACCCTGTGATGCTCAGGGCTTATTCCTAGCCCCACAGTAGCCGTGTGGGTGTCCAGGGGGCCATACTCAGTTCCAGGTTCTGAACCAGGGCCAGCTGAAGCAGCTGTGATCTCTACAGTGGATATCTTCCACGGACTCCTCCCTGTGCCTTTTCTGTGCTCTAGTCCTGCAGATGCAAATTGAAACTGACCAATTGTGGTGTGTGTGTGTGTGTGTGTGTTTGTGTGTGTGTGCGCGCGCGTGCTCACTTGCGCACATGTGTGTGTATAAGCAGTAGAAACAGGAGGCAAGTTTTCTATCTGGGATGCTGAGGGCTGGAGTCTGAAAATAGCAGGAGGATGAACTGGCACATGTGCATGACACATGCTCCATATCCATGACACACTCTCCAGGTCCCTAACACACACTCTATGTCTGTAATACACACTCCATGCCCCTAACACACTCCATGTTCCTAACACATGCTCCATGTCCATAACGCATGCACCATATCTGTAACACACACCCCATGTCCCTAACACATGCTCCATGTTCCTAAAACATGCTCCATGACAATAACATACACTTCATATTCCTAACACAACCCCATGTCCCTAACACATGCTCCATTGTCCTATCATATGGCTCCATGACTTTCATCTGGGTGGCTGAGGGGCCAAGGAGTCTTACACGTGGCATCACTGCTCTTGTGGATGAGTCCCTGGGTTGGATCCCCAGCACTGCAGGAGCCCCACAGTAGCCGGCTATAGTTCTGGTGGCCGCTGAGTGCACCCCTCCCCACCCCCAATTCACTCCCCAGAGAGAGCTGGTGAAACTCTCCGGCTTTCCTGCTTCCAGCTGGAAGGAGCCTTCCCTGTGCTCCAGCTCTGCCTGTTGCACTGCCCTGTTCCAAAGCTCAGCAGGGCCCCTTGAGCAGAAACTGTGTCCTACCCGGGGCTCACCGACTGACCCAGCTTTAAATGAAGGTCCAGGACACAGCCTTCCCTGGGTCTGGGGATGGGGGGTGCAATTTCACCGTCTCTCCGATCTGGGGGTCTGCTGCAATATCCCCACACTCTCTGTGGTCGACATCCGCATGACTCGACTAAGGTGATGCAACAAGCCCCTGGCCCTGGGAGGCCTGGGACAGAGCAGGTCGGAGTCTCCAGACACTCCGAAACCCATCGTGGACGCCGTGGACGCCGCACGCCCGAGAGCCCCTGCAGAACGCTGGCCTGGGCAGGAGCGGGTGTAAGCGGGTGTAAGGTGCTGGACAAGGTGCTGGAGAGCCTGGGTGCACCTGCCAACGGAGCGCGCCGCTTCCCATACAGGCCCAGGATCCCTGCGAGCTGACCGCGGGTGCAGCGGGTACAGGACCCCTGCGGGCTGATCAGGGGTACAGAAGCTCCAAGGGAGGCGACACTGGGGTCCGCGTGGCTAATAGGTATGCAGGCAGAAGAGGCGGCAGGAGGCGGCTTGGACTGGGCTGAATCGGAAACTTCCCGCGGCGCAGGGCGGAGGGGCTGGGCCGCCGCCGCGCATCGCTCGCGCCCCCCTGTGCACAAAGGGGGAAGTGAGGCGCCTCGGCGGGCAGCTGGTTCCGGAGCTCTCCTGGGAACCAGCTCCAGCTGGACAGCGAGGACTGATCTAGCAGGGGTCAGGGATTGCGCCCAGAGGCATCTCTTCCCGGACGCACTTGACCCCTGCACCCTCCTTCAGTTCCCAGCTCCCGCAGGGGCGCAAACAAGGCTTCTCACCCTCAGCCCAGCTCCCTCTGTGCAGGCCAGTCCCATGCAGGGAGAGGGAACCAACCCGCGGCGGGGGTGGGGGTGGGGGGGCGGTGAGAGTGGGGGGGTCAGAAGACGTGGGGTTGTCGGTGGCAGTGTTGAGACCTGGTTTTTGTGGGTTTTTTTTTGGGGGGGGAGCAAAGTTTGACACTGGACTTCAGGTTTCTCCAGATGCAAAATCAGCGCTGACTTGGGGTGCTGTGGCCCCATCTAAGCCCAAACAGGGCTCAGCCTCCCTCAGTCCCAGCCAGCCCTTTCCAACCTTGCAGGGGACAGCGGCACTTGCCAAGGACCCTCCTCCGAGCCTTTCCGGAGGGTCATGCATCAGGGACTGGGAAGGAGCCCTGGGTTCCAGCGATGTTATGGGAGTCACAGGGTGATGGAGCTTCACCTAAAGCAGCTCAAGAGTCCATGCGAAGGTGCTCAGTGCCTTTCTGAAGCCAGGGTCTTTGCGTTCCTTGGACAGAGATTCACTGGGTGACTGTGACAGGCCTGTATTGCGCCCCTGCTCTCCTCCCCCCGCCCCCCACCCCACACACCAGCTAACCCTGCGTCTCCGATGACTGATTCCAGCTTGAATCCCAGTAAAACTGTGACGCACGATGCTATCTCTGAGCTTGCCCTGGAACAGCCCACAGCTGAGAATTGTGGGAGCAAAGAGTGAAGGCCCAGCAGGAGCTGGTTGGTTTAGGAGGGAAGAAAAGGACTGTTTGCATTGTTCCAACCTTGTCTATGCAGCTGACCATAGCAAGGAGGTGTAGACAGTGAACCATGGGCAGTAGAGGACAAGAATGAGCACAGACACCACTTCAGCATTGACAGGAAGGGAGGAACTGAAACATGAATGCACCGCTTCATTCATTCCTTCATTCATCCCCTGCTGGAGAGGCTCAGATAATTAACACACTGTCCATGGCCAGCAGGAGAATGCGGGCGAACAAACAGAAAAGAATCAGCGTCATTCTTTGTCAGGTGATCACAAACCCAGGAGAAGTGTTTCTTAATTAGCAATTAATGATACCTTCCCATCTCTGCAGCTAGCTATTTAGAAGCAGTCTGTCAGTTACAAGGATGATCATTATTATTATTAATATTACTATTTACTCTGGGTCCACGAGGCTTTCTTGGAGAAGTGGGAGGGAGAGAAGAAAGAGGAGATGGCAGGAGGCGTGCATTTGAAATGGAGGTCTGGGTTGGAATTATCTCTATTAGAAAGCAAAGATCCAAATACTTTGTGAACACTTGAAAGGAAAGAATCCTGGAGCTGTGAATTCATCCTGGCCTCACACGTGGATCCTGGTAGCTCCCTCCTTTCCAATTTCTGCGCTGTCTAAATAAGGTGGGGCGGTTGGTGGATTCTCTGCCCATCTCCCAGTCCTGTGCAGGAACCGCCAAATCTGTGGCTGGTCGATGGTGTCCAGCCATGTGCAGAAATCACCACCTTCTGGCCACACTCTGGGTTTGCTGTGACAAAGAAGCAAGTTGAGTTCTGGGGGGGGGGGGCAGGGGGGGGCTGGATGAGGAGCTGGTGGGGGTGGGGGACTGGGCAGATCTAGATAGATCCTGGATTTGGGGAGCAGAGGCTGACCTTTGTCTACCCCAACCCTTTTGCCACCCAGAGATGTTTCCAGAAGGAGTGGACCCCACCACTAAGCCATCTGTGTGCTGTACTCTACCCATAGACATGTATGAAGGGATGCGAGGTCTGCTCAAGCTCTCAAGTCTTCTCAGCGGCTCCATCCTTGACTTCCTATTGGTTGGTAAAGGATTTAGTTCATTTAAAAAAAATCAGGGCTGAGACTTAGCACTCAGGGCTACAGCATATGCACAGGATTGAACCTCCAGCACCAAGGCTGGGAGCCTGCTGAGGAAAACCCAACCCAGCACACAACCGAGCATCAGGTGCCCCCTAACCCACCACCACTATCACCACCATTATTTAATCCCCCTAAACCACAGGCCTCAGGTCCTCTAAATTAAACCAGGATTTTTCTTTTCACCAGCACCTAGTATCCTTAGGGAAAAGCACATTGCAGAAGAAACAAAAGCCAGGGAGAGCCCGGGACTGGGTTTACGGGTGCGTCCACGGGCAGTGCCTTCTTGAACACCTGTCAAGACCTTCTCAAGCTCAATCCAAAAGTAAAGTTCCTGCAACTAAAATGAAGAAATGTCATGCCAAAGACCCTGATCTAAGTCAAATTGTTTTCCCTGTTAAAAAATGTGTTGAGCCCAACACAAAACAAAACTAGACAAAAATAACCTTTAGAAGAGAAAGTACATGGGAGAAGACCTTGTGCGCTTCTGTTCATTCAATTTTCTAGACCTTTCTCCCTGTGAGCACAGAGAATGGGGCCACGGGAGCGAGGCTGGCTGCAGGAGGGTTAAGCAGCCTTTTTCTTCCTCTGCAGAGAGCTCAGAGGATGCGAGAGGAGCTCCGGTCAATAGACAGATATATTGACTTGTTATTATTTAAAGTTGTTTAACCAGGTAGAGATAAACGAAAGCTTTCAGCCGCTGAACTATCACACAAATCACAATTAAGGTGGCATATGTGTTTGGGAGACGTAAAATCAATTCCCGCGCAGATAATGTTTTAGTCTCTATTTGAACTTGAAAACAGAAGTAAATTTTCAGCAGCAACAGCTGGGCTGGTTCCATCCAGGAGGCTCTCTATTAACTGTACAAGAAGGGCCTTTATTACCTCTTCTAATGGTTTTCCTCTATGGTTTTGTCTTCATCAAAAAAGCCAAATTGATTGCTGTGCTACTGTTTACTGATGGGCTTTGAGGCTGCGGCAGCTGGGCGCCCCTCCTCCCCCCCCTTGTGTCTCTACCCCCTTCTCCCAGGGGAGAGCTGTTTTCCTGTTGATGGGGAGAGTACAAAGGGCCTGGGAGAACAATGGAGCCCTGGGGACCATTGCTTGGGCCACTGTGTGTGCAGGAGGAGGGGGCATTGGAGCTGGAGATTTGGCCTCCTTTTTAGCCCCAGTTTGAGGGAGCAGGGGCGCCTGTTACTTGAAAGGGGGGTGGCGTTTGTGTATGGAAAAGAATCTGCTCAGTAGTGAGGTACCTGCCATGATTTCTTGCAGTCATATGTGAGCTCACTGCTCTTCATGCTAAGAGTTTTAATCCTACGAATGATCCATGTATGCATTTATGTGTGTATGCATGTGGGTGTGTATGCTGTGCATGTGTGAAAGAGAGAGCAAGCTGTGTGTGTGTGTTGGGGATGGTAGAGAGAGAGACCAAGAACAGTTGTTGCTGGGGCCAGAGAGATAGTACAGCAAGTAGGACATTTGCCTTGTACATTGGCTGACCTGGGTTTGATCCCTGGCATCCTATCTGTTCCCCTGAGCACTGTCAGGAGTAATTCCTGAGTGCGGAACCAGGAATAACCCTTGAGCACCATAGGGTGTGTCTCTCAGTCCTCACACCCACCAAAGAAAAGAAAGAACATTTGTGGCCTTCCTAATTTTGTTCTTTAGTCCTGGTAAGCAAGAAACCAGCTCATGTCACTTGATTCTTTACTGGCCTTAGTTTGCTGTTGGGCCAAAGGCCTCAATCCTACTCTCCTGTCACCGCATGTCCATTTCAGTCTTCATTTGGGATGTCCATAGAAGGGAAACTAACTAGAGTCAGAGCCTGGGGCTCTTTCCCTGTGCTCCAGATACGGCCTGAGATTCTTGGAAATAAGTGTGGGCAGATGCTGCCTGTTTAGTGCCTTGGCTGTTTAGTGCCTTGGACTTAGTTGTGGGTAAGATGAGAAGCCGAGGAAGCTTAAGTTTGACTTCCTCTGAGCAGGAGACAGGATGCCAGGACACAGAGGAACAAAGTTCAAGAGCAAGTGTAGATACGGATGAGAAAGAAAAGCTGGCTAGGAAGGACTGGTCATCAGGGATCTAGGTTCACAGTGCTCATGGAGTTTCCAAGTGCTTGTGTGATGTAGGGCGAGTCATTTAGCCACCATGTTGTAGGTTTGTCTGAAAACCATGAGCAGTGAAACCAGAGCCTCTTAAAACATCAATAATCAACTATAGAAGAGGGTTTGTTAAGAGAAGCAAACAAACCAGTCAACAGACATTTTATTAAGAGACATCCTATTCTATCCAATCTGTTTTCTTTCAAGGAAATAAAGAATCAATTCCCTAGAGCTCCTACTCAACATACTTTATATCTGTGGGATCCTTTCCAACCCACAGCCACCTTCTACAGCAGAAACTCATGATCACAAACCTAGATCTCACAGCACATCCTCTCCCTCTCTTCTGTCTTCCTGTGACTGGCTCTCTCCCTTTCAGTCTATCCCGGGTGCTTGTACCAGATCTCTACTCAAAGAAATGTTGAATCATGTTGTTACTCAGCTCAAAGGGGACATTTCATTTATTCAGGTTTACCTTACTGAGGTTTACCTTGCACTCAGCACTGTTGTAGGTGTTTGGAAATTTGGAAATCAGCAGGCACATAACCAACGCTGACTTTGAGTTAGACGCAGTGGAGGCTGATAGAGTATAGATGAGAGATACAGACAGTTTATAGACCAAGGGAGAGATGGAAAGAGGGATTTTCATGTAGACACACTGACATTTATTTAGACACCAGTTCTTATAATACCCCCACCACACACACACACACACACACACACACACACACACACACACACACACACACACACACACCAGTGAGGCTCGTACATGATTTCAAAGATGGTTTGAAAGATGATTTTAAATGAGATGTGTGAAAGCTAAGAGTCCCACCTATGTGTCAAGAAACATAAGCATCAAAAACTTGGAGCCCTCACTCTGTCTTTCCCACCTGCCTCCTCTGCCTTTTTATGCCTTATGCTATTGGCATAAGGCTACTGTGCTAGGAATGGTCTACTGAGATATAATGCTTCCTTCATAGCCCATGCCAGTATTTTCTCACTAACCACAGAACCTTTCACCCACTCTTACTTTGAAGCTTCGGGTTTCCTTAAGGTCTGATGGGAGAGGAGGTAGAAAGTCACCTTGAAGAGTCTTGAAACTATCTGTGAGCAAACACTGGTACAGGACAGTGAGACAAGTAACTCAACAGAGACAGCTATGAAGGGGGACATCATCAAACAAGGAGAACAACTCAGTTTCTGGCACCTCCGTCATAGGGGTGAGAAAAAGAAGAGCGAGTGAAATCACAGAGGTGGTGGTCCACAGTATTGTGAGGTGGAGTACTGAGTGAGGGTCTGGCTTCAGGAAGAAAATATCTGGCTGGTAAATCAACCAGTGAATCCCAGGGCCATCCTAGCTGACTCAAGCATGCTCTAGCCATTTTTCTAATAAGCTGATGCTCCTACAACCTTTTGTGATTTAACAATAGAAATTGAAGCAAGATGGTCTTGTAACCAGAACAACCGTCCTTGAAAACCCGCTCTGTTAGAACAAAAGGAAAAGCACCAGAAGCAGGCTTTGTGGCAGAGCCCAGAAAGCCTTTATATCCCAGGACAGCCAACCCAGAAAATAAACAACAGGTGCTGGGGAAATTGTTGATATCCTCTTGGTATTGTGGTTAGTTTATCTGCCAAAGGTTGCCCCAAGGCATGGGGAAAAGTAAAGAAGGACATGGCTATTGTTCAATACATAGAAGCAAAACTCTTTGAAAGACACTTGGGACATTTTATTTCACACAATCTCAACATTAGTAACTAAGTAAATTGTGATAATTAGGTAAAGCTATCCCTCTTATCAGGCCTTCTAGACCTATGCATGTGCTGAGCATGGAAAGTGACTTGGTAAAGGAAGGAGAAAATGCACACGGTGAAGGGAATGAATGATGTGGATGAACTTCCTGGGCACCTATGTGTGCCCAGCAGCATATGTATGTCAAGAGTTCTTCGAAATCCTTGTACACCTCACCATCATCATCACCATGGCTGTTATGACTAACTCCACTTAGCAGGAGAGTAAAATAAGGCCGTAAGAGATGATTCTAAATCTCACTGACACACAACTCGTACATGGAAGAATCAGACAAGCATGAACATATGGACAGTAGCTCATATGCTCTGTGTTCTCATGTACACATTTTGGCATGCACTTGGAGCATCATGTACCCAGGAGACATGGACTCCTGTGAAACATTCATGCAGAATTTCCTGTGAAACATTCATGCAGAATTTCTAGTCTTAAGACAACCTCTCTGGGATCAAGGGGTGGGGGTGGGAGGGAAATTGAGCAGTGATAAAAGTAATAATTTGTTACATCAATGATAACTACAGTTTTGAACCATTCAAATGGAACAGAATATATTCTTTGAGGTGGCTATCTGATGAGGTTTGGCAGCTTAAGAACCTTTCTAAAAGTTTTTTGAAAGCAAGGAGCATCAAATTATAGGGCAAAAACACAAAGACAGCTTGCTTCCCTCTAATATAGCAGATGAATTATAATCAGACACATCCAGGCTCTCTTGGTGTCCAGCCCTTCGCTCATCACCCAGTGGATGACAGGTGTGCCCCTTTATTACTGGACCTGAGAAGTGTCAACTCCCACAGGATTTGTCTCTGGAAAAATCCATCTGGCACAGGTGTATACCCATTTCCCATCTCCTGGCTCATAGGATCTACTTCCTGACTGCCTAATCAGAGAACAGTTCTTCATCCTTCCATCACAAGCAATAAAACAAGCACCCTTCTAAGGCAAAAATCTAAATGCAGAGGAAATGGAAGATGAGAGGTGACTCGCAGAGGATCCAAGAGGTTGAGCTCTTTGGGAGTTGAAATGGGAGACAGAGGAAAGAAATCATCCTCCTTTGGGTAATGAGGATGGATGTAATTAGATGACTCAGAAAAATGCTGATGGTGCGGAAGCATCTCCACCTGGCAGATCAACAGATGCTTGAAACTGGATACATCAGAAATGAAGGAGACCCCAGCCTCCTCCTAAGTTTTGGGAATGTAAGCAGGTACTATCTTCCCCCAGATGACTAAATTGCAGGCCTAGGATAGTGTCCATAATTGACATCACCCCATCTGCCCACTTCTTCTTTAATCTACTCCCTAAAAGTCATACCAACTTACTTATTGAGACTCATGTCTCAGCTGAGTTATTTCAGTTATCTTTAATAAGTACCTTCCATTTCATTTTGACCACTGCTCACCAAGCTTCTCTCTTGTCACAGAGATCTTTCTAAATCTAGCCATCCTTCTGGGTAACCCCAAACAGGTCACCCTATCTTTGAAGACAAGTTCCAACAATTCAGCAATTCTTGTGGTTTAGGCTCTTGCTAGCTGGTTCTAGTTCACTGTCTGCTACACAGCCTTTGTGATCAGTACTCTTGGGAAAATAAGCCTGGTAGCTTCTTGTACTTGTTTTGCTTCTCCTGCCTCTACAGGTTCATCAAGAAAGAGCAAGAAGCCTCAGGCCTGCTTACAAGCTCTTCTTCCCTCTTTTTTTTCTTTTGTTTTTGGGTCACACTCGGCGATGCACAGGGCTTACAACTGGCTCTGCACTCAGGAATTACTCCTGGCGGTGCTCAGGGGACCATATGGGATGCTGGGATTTGAACCTAGGTCGGCCGCGTGCAAGGCAAATGCCCTACCTGCTGTGCTATTGCTCCAGCCCCCATCCTTCCCTCTTTTTAACATGCCTTTTTCTCCTTTAAGACACAGCTCAGGCATCTTGTTGTCTGAACACAACTGTCCAATGATACACCATCCCCCGAGTACCTGTAGATTCTGAAAAAAAATCTGTAGTTTCTAGGTGTTTTTATATTAAATTACCTAACAGAAAAGGGTCTTTCTTGAACATGGTCACTTTACCTTCTATATTTGCCTCATTGTCATATGTTATCTATCCAATATACTCAACTAAACATCAAGCTCTAATCTCTAATGTTTCAACACTCCTGTGTGGTTCCACAAAAAAATCTTCCTAATTTTCAAGTGTAGAGATATGAGTAATCCAGCACTCCAAAAATTTGTTTCTGGTTTTAAAACTTCAATCAATAAATAGCATATATATAATTTTTTGGAAGAAGTAAATACAGTTGGGTTCAGGAAAGTGAAGGAAGTACATTGAGGAAGGGTTGATAGAAGAGGAATAAAAGCAAAACAGAACAGGAAAAACAACAGAACTAATATTTAGTGAACACTTACAATGTTTGGGGAACTCTGCCAAACACTCTTACATATTCATGTCTAAGGATTCTTACCACCAGCTCTCTGAGGTGGGTACACTGTATTTCTGTAGTGTGAAGGAAATTCAAAGAAACTAGAAACTGGTCCAAGAAATGACTTCACCTCGTGACATCAGGATTTAAGTTTACCCAAATGCCATCTCTGAATACAACATAGTTGGTTTAAAGACCTAAATGCTGTAAGAGGAAGCATTGTGGCACTGTAATCCTGTTGTTCATCAAATTGCTTGAGCGGGCACCAGTAACACCTCCATTGTGAGACTTGTTATTACTGTTTTTGGTGCATATCAAATACGCCACGGGTCGCTTGCCAGGCTCTGCCATGCAGGTGTGATACTCTTTGTAGCTTGCAGGGCTCTCTGAGAGGGATGGAGGAATCAAATCCGGATCAGTGACGTGCAAGACAAATGCCCTACCCGCTGTGCTATAGTTTCATTTCATCTCCAAATAAATACAAACAGTAGATATTCTTTTGAAATAAGAAATAATGCCCAGGGGCCAGAGAATTAAGCAAGCAAGGTGCTTGCCTTGCACACACTCTACTGAAGTTCATGTCCCAGCACCCCATATAGTTCCCTGAGCCTGCCAGGAGGATCCCTAAGCACAGAGCCAGGAGTAAGCCCTGAATACAGCTGATTTAGCCGCCCCCTTACCCCCCCGCCAAACAAGCAAAAAAAAAGCCCAAAGAAATGCCATCAAACTCTGAAATGCAAATGATCCAGGTATTTCATCCTAAATCTCAGAGCTATGGTCAAATTCCTTCCAGAGAAATTCAGTGTAGAGGAAACTATTCAGCCAGTCCACACTCACCTCTGATACCACTGTCTCTGTTCCAGTTCTCCTCCCAATAGTGCTCTTCTCTTTCCCTCATGAGAGGGATTCCTATGATCCCTCATGAGAGGGAGATCTATGATCCAATGTAAGAGCACATGCTCGGTAACTCTGAGTGGGATCAGAACTATTTCCCCATCAGATTTGACATTAGAGAAGTTTCTGCTCTCTCTCCCCAGGAGATCTTCTGCTGATCACCAATTGCACCAAGCCACCTCTGATCACTCATTGATAGTTTAAAAACTCATCCCCTGGCACTCATTCACCCAACACTCAGTCACCCCATCAGTAAATACTTGAGCACTGCATTGGCACAGTTCTGGCACTCTGCATATTTCAGTAGTAATATATCCACTGTATCATTTGCCTATACCCCAGCTTCTTATCCTCAGGAGAGAAAATGGGGAAAAGTAAGAGATTTCCTAATAGTCGCCTAATATTTATTCCCTTTGGGATCATTTTCTCATATTTTTTTCATAACACTTACAATATTAAACGTTTTCTTTTTCTTTTTCCACAGTTATTTTCACATCTTAGAACTGAGCCCCTTCAGGGGTATTCCTCACTGAATGTGATGCATGAATAAACAAATGGGAAAAAATATCAAAGAAAAAATGATTTCCTAATGAACAGGCAAAAGGCAGTCATGTCTTTTGTAAAAAGCCTTAGGGTTTTGCTGTTTGAAACTAAGCATAGGTTTGGGCAACAGTTTGTCCCACTCCCAATTTTTGATCAAAATCAATCATCAATTAAGCAAAAAGTCCTAAAGGAAAGAAAAGGTTGTATCCAGAGAGATATCTCCTGTTTGTCCCCACAGTCATTTATTATGTTCATTGCTTGACTGCTTTCTTGGGAGATTTAGATTTAGAAAAAAAACCTCCAACCCCATCAAAAAACGGGGAGAAGAAATGAACACAAGTTTCCTCAAAAAAGAAATACAAATGGCCAAAAGGCACATGAAAAAATGCGCCACATTGCTAGTCATCAGGGAGATGCAAATCAAAACAACAATGAGATATCATCTCACACCACAGAGACTGGCACATATTCAAAAGAACAAAAGCAACCAGTGCTGGCGTGGATGTGGGGGAAAAGTGACGCTCTTTCACTGTTGGTGGGAATGCCTACTGGTCCAGCCTTTCTGGAAAACAATATGGATAGTCCTTCAAAAACTAGAAATTGAGCTTCCATATGACCCTGCTATACCACTTCTGGGAATATATCCCGAGAATGCAAAAAAGCACAGTAGAAATGACATCTGTACCTATCTGTTCATTGCAGCACTGTTCACAATAGCCAAAATGTGGAAACAACCCAAGTGCCATAGAATAGATGACTGGTCAAAGAAACTTTGGTACATCTACTCAATGGAATTCTATGCAGCTGTTAGGAGATATGAAGTCATGAAATTTGCTTATAAATGGATAGACATGGAGAGTATCATGCTAAGTGAAACGAGTCAGAGAGAGGGACAGGCACAGAAGGACTGCACTTATTTGTGGAGTACAGAATAACATCACATGAGGCTGACACCCAAGGACAGTAAATACAAGGGCCAGGAGGACTGCCTCATAGCCGGAAGCCTGCTTCATGAGCAGAGGGGAGAAGGCAGATGGAATAGAGAAGAGATCACTAAGAAAATGATGGCTGGTGGGGCTGGAGCAATAGCACAGTGGGTAGGGCGTTTGCCTTGCACTCGGCCGAACCGGGTTCTAATCCCAGCATCCCATATGGTCCCCTGAGCACCGCCAGGGGTAATTCCTGAGTGAAGAGCCAGAAGTAACCCCTGTGCATTGCCGGGTGTGGCCCAAAAACCAAAAAAAAAATAAGAAAATGATGGCTGGGGGAATCAGTTGGGATGGGAGATGTGTCCTGAAAGTAGATAATGAACCAAACATGATGACCTCTAAGTGTCTGTGTTACAAGCCATGATGCCCAGAAGTAGAGAGAGAGTATGGGGAATATTGTCTGCCATAGAGGCAGGGGAAGGGTGGGAAAGCTGGGGGAGGGGTATAGCGGGGATATTGGTGGTGGTGAATGTGCACTAGTGAAGGGATGGGTGTTTGATCATTGTGTGATTGTAACCCAAACATGAAAGCTTGTAACTGTCTCACGGTGATTCAATACAATTTTAAAAAAAGAAAGAAAGAGGAAAGAAAGAAAGGAAGAAAGAAAGGAAGAAAGAAAGGAAGAAAGAAAGGAAGAAAGAAAGAAAGAAAGAAAGAAAGAAAGAAAGAAAGAAAGAAAGAAAGAAAGAAAGAAAGAAAGAGAGAAAGAAAGAAAGAAAGAAAGAAAGAAAGAAAGAAAGAAAGAAAGAAAGAAAGAAAGAAAGAAAGAAAGAAAGAAAGAAAGAAAGAAAGAAAGAAAGAAAGAAAGAAAGAAAGGGAGGGGGAAGGAGGGAGGGAGAAATGGAGGAAGGAAGGAAGGGAGGGAGGGAGGGAGGAAGGAAGGAAGGAAGGGAGGGAGGAAGGAAGGAAGGGAGGGAGGGAGGGAGGAAGGAAGGAAGGAAGGGAGGGAGGGAGGGAGGGAGGGAGGGAGGAAGGAAGGAAGGAAGGAAGGAAGGAAGGAAGGAAGGAAGGAAGGAAGGAAGGAAGGAAGGAAGGAAGGGAGGGAGGGAGGGAGGGAGGGAGGGAGGGAGGGAGGGAGGGAGGAAGAAGAGTTAAATCCTAAACACCAACATCTGCTCCCCTGGATGTTTTTATTTCCCTTCCAATTCTTCATCCTTTTCCTCCTAGAAACAAGTAGGTCCTTAGTATAGTAACTAAAGCACTTGTCTATGGATATGTTTTTAATAGGGTGCACTGGGGTAAAGGTAACGAAAATTCACCAAATCGCTTAGCTGTCCTGCTTACCCATAACTAGATAAAGGCTTCATTTCAAATGGAGAAATAACATCAAAGATTTTCATTACCTTGAAGTGGGTTGTTAAATGGGGATCTCTGCCAAAGGCTAGGTGGAGGGTGCTTGGTAGATGGATTGACAGGCAAAGACTGGATAGATGGTTTAAATAAATAGATGGGGAAGTCATATTAGGGAGGTACAGAGTGTGTAGATGGAAAAGGGGTTAGATAAATGGAGAAATAATATGGGAATGATTAGGTGAGTGCTTAGCTGATGGAGGAATAAATTGGTACATCAATGATTGATGGCGCTGAGTGGCCCAATGGAGTGAAAGACCGATAAATGCCATCTGCCAGCAGATGGATGGGTGAATGTTGGGGTGAGAACAGGAGCTGCAGAAGGCCAAACATGGAGCAGAAAAGGGTGGTTAAAAGGAGGAAAAATGAATATGGGAAAAGAAAGCACTAAAGGTATTGAGATGGTTAAGGGAATTGGGCAGCCATTTCTCTGAGAAGTCAGAATTCTGCAATGAGCCTGGAGCAATCAGAAATGCACCATTATTAGGACTTATTGTTTCTTAGGTATTTTAACTGACAAAGAATATTGCAAGGGATATCAGTGCCCCTTCCTCTGTGGGGGAGACCCAGTCCAGAATAATGAGGGGATTAGCCCTTGTATACCTCAGAGACCAACAAGAAACAAATTCCTTAAACCTACATGTGCTACAAAAACCCACTGAAGAACCCCAACTCATTTTTTTTCAACACGTTTTCTAAAACACTCAAAACCCATCATCAGTCATTACCCTGGTTTTATTTATGACCACTGTCAAATAAAACAAATAATCATTAAAAGAGACCAGGGGCTGGAGTGATAGCACAGTAGGTTTGCCTTGCACGCAGCCTTGCACGTGGCCAACCCAGGTTCGATTCCCAGCATCCCATATGGTCCCCTGAGGACCGCCAGGAGTGATTCCTGAGCACAGAGCCAGGAGTAACACCTGTGCATTGCCGGGTGTGACCCAAAAGCAAAAAAAAGAGATATGGAGAGATCAAAATGTTTAGAGAGAAATCAAGGAGATCGTTCAAAGTTTGGAGAGCAGAATTTGCATCTAGAGGATCCAAGATTTAGTCCCCAGCACTGCATAATCCCTTAGACCATTTGAACACCAAGCCAGGAATAACCTTTCAGCACTACCAGGTGTGACTTCAAAACCAAAAATAATGACAATTTAAAGGCTGTCCAGAGACTTCAGCATATACCAAGGAGTGTAGATTCACAGATGCTACAATGATGACACATAGTTGAGGATGCCAGGTGCCCAGTCCAAGATTCCAGGTAGTTAATGTCAGAACTGGGAAAGTTTAGCTGATATACAGATGGCTGATAGAGGCCGAATGGACTGAGTGGTATGAAAGAGCTTAAGATTCATTTCTTCAGGAGACAGATATGTGATGAAGAGAGAGGACATGGTGTTTTATTGAAAGAGAAAGTTGCTTCAGAAAAGGCAGAGGAATTAGCTCGTTTGCTTTCTCCTGTTATTATCCAGATGTGTATTATGATAAGATCTAAGAGGAAGAACCATTAACCCAGTGAAATACACAGCAGATTATCAGACTTACACTTGGCAAAGTGGTGCCCAATTTCTTGGACTCTGCACACAGAAGCATGCAAGAGTGGAGCGCTCCAGAAGAGCAGCATACATGGCTGGTAGACTCTGAAATATGTATGAAATAAATACGAAACTTCCCTTTGATTTCCTGTTAGGGCTGCAGCTGCGTTTTAAATTATTTTTAAATAGCAGAGATATTTGATGTGTGTAATAGGGAGAGTACAAAGCTCTGCCTGTGTCCTGTGTCTCTCTGTGTGTCTGTGTGTATAGGGAGAGAGGAGAGAGGGAGAGAGAAAAAGAGAGAGAAAGATGGAAGGAGAGGGGAGGGAGAGTGTGGGAGAGAGAGATGGAGAGGATAGAGAGAAAGAAAGAGAGAGCACTTTTTTCTGGTCACATCTGCCTGGAAAATGCCTATAACATAAAAACTTTGAGGAGAACCAATGGCTTTTTCAATGTCGTTCATTCCTGATTTCCATCGAGTACTCCTAATAAACAGCCCCCTAAAAGTTACAAATTTCTTCAAACTTTATTGATACACTGCACAAATCACAACCATCTCGTATTCATCCTGAATTAGAAAAGGTTACAACTACAATGTAACATGCACAAAATTCAGGTAGTATATTCACCCTTAATACAATTATTGACAGAAATCAAGTCTTTATTGATTTTTTTTAAAAAAGAAAAGAAAAGAAACAAAGAGAGAACTGTAGAAGGCTGATCAAGTTATACTCTTGCATCATGTGATAAATTTTTAAAGCATTTGAACATAGATTTTTGTGTTAAGGATAATTGTGATAATGGGCACAGCCACTGTCTGACACAGCTAGAACGCACCATTGCGAAGTCATAATTTATTTTTTTCAGAGGACTCTGAAGTCGACAGACACATTTTCGTACACCCACGCATTCCTCACAACTGCACCGAACATGTCACAAAATGCTCCCTGTAACTAACACAAGGGCAGCTATTGTCACTTACCACCGCTATTATGGATATCTTAATAAATTTGCCAATCGTGTAAGTTGTGGCCCCCAGAGGGCAGAATAGAGGGTTCACACGCTTTCTCTCTCCACTCAGTGGCAGGGGAATAACGGGAACAACTGTGTTTTTAAAGGGGCGCCATGGAAAGAACAAAAAGGAATCTCTTGGAAAGTACTGAAAATTAGGCAGGGATGGCTAATTTCAAGATGAAGACAATGGGTCTGATTAAATCCATCTACGTTCCTTCTGGACACCAGGACGTGCTGCACCTGAAGACTGAATTGCACTGGTTCAGCATTCTCTCTCTCTCTCTCTCTTTTGCCACATCTTTTAATTGCAAATCTATCTTTTCCTCCTTTCATTTACTTCTCTTCTCTGAAGGAAGAAGTAAGGGAAATGAGACAGGCATATTTATTTTTATTTGTTTGCCTTTCACAATCATTAGGCGTTCTCATCATATGGAATCAGGGAAAATGCTGCCTTCCTCCTTACACACCTGTGAAGTTTGATGGCAGCGACTCAAACATATTTGTCTTAAAAGAAAAAGATAGAGAAGCTCTGGACGGTGGGAGGGGAGGCAATTGAGTAGAAGCGCACCTAGGAATAAGACTGGTGCAAAATGCAAACAAAAGGCTCTTATTGTTGGAGAGAAAGGGGGAAGTGAATTCTGCCAAAAAATAAAAAAGCCTGATGTTGCTTTCCTTGATTCCCACAGTATTGAATTTTGCTCTGCTTGATTTTGACATTTATTTATTTATTTATTTATTCATTCATTCCTTTATTGACAGAAGGTGATTTCAGATATCACAAAACCAGTGTTTATCAGGGGCTGACTCCATGCTAGAGGAATGCCAGAGCCACTCCCTTACCCCCTCATCTTGAGCCATTTCTCTCCACCTTCCATTGTAGGACTGATCACAGCCCTGCTGTCTCACCCACCACAGAGCAGAAGACACTGCTGGTGGCATGGGCAACATCCAATGTGAGCAAGAATTCGCAGCCAATATTGATGCTATCACAACAATCGGCTCTGGGATCCACTACCTGCTAAAGGATCAAGAAAAGTTTCATGAGAAGGTTCTTTCCTCATAGAGGAGTTCGTCCGGCAAAGGCAGAACCTGCGACCTCCTCTGTGTTGTGAATAAATTGCCCAGATGGTTGCAGAAGCAGAACTTTCAACTCAGTCATGACAGGTGCAGTTCTGCAGTCCCAGGGCTCACGTCTGACCCAGATAGCAAGAACAAGCCATCCAACCTTTGAACTGCATCTCTGAGAGTGAGGCATGGGTCTCAGGAAATGAAACCTGCAACTCTTCTAGATCGAAAGTCGTACCTTTTCTGCCATTGTGTTGCGTACAGTTGCGGGACAACCACGATGCACAAGGCTCACGTTTGCACCAACCCCACCCACCCCCCACACATCCCACCCCTCCCCCCTTCAAACAAGAATGAGAAAAACTAAATGCACTTGCTCAGACTTGCAGATGACTGTATCAGGCACTTGACATTAAACTTCAAAAAACAAGCGAGGCCAGAGGCTTAACACGAGCACTTTCATTGGCATTACTTTGGCGGAAGGACAGATTCACTTTGTTTCAGGAAAGGAAAGGCTTCAGAACTACGTGGCTGACTCCCCCTCGTCCCATATTGCCATATGCCTTTATTTGGTTTTCTCTCATTGTGGAAAACCACTGAAGAGCTAGAGGTGGCTGGGAGACGTGTTTCTTTTCCCGCCTTAGCCACTCTCCCTACTGGACATATTTTTGGGAAAAAATGTTTTGGAAACCTCATCTATCCAGCAGGCTAATCTGCCCTCCACAGCTCTAGCTGTCATAGCACATGTAAGTGGTTGTTGTCTGCAGCAAGCATTGGCTGGTTCATCTTCAAAGGACTGGGTTAGAGCTACTTTCCTATGAAGTCATCCCCACCGTGTAACCAATCACAGAAGAGAAAAAGTCATTTCCTTTTTCAGACTCTGGGTTTCCTGGTGTGTAAATTACTAAGTTTTCTTTATCCCAGGCAGGTAAGAACTGATGGTAGGATTCATTTTTCCCTTTGAGTGTGGCAGGTTGAGGGGCTTCCTAGAGTCTCTGTAACAGAGTAGTGCAGAGTACTGGGGGACTCGGAGATTTGGTGGCCTTGGGTTTCCAAATGCTCGTCATCTTTCTATCCAAGGAGAACAGACACATCTCTTGAACTGTCTCAAGTGGAAGAACACTCTCAGCTCGTCCATTTCAAGTACAGTGTTCTCCAAGATCATGCTCTCTCCACCACCTCCATGCTGGGCTGTACTCCAGAGAAAGCTGCCCGTGACCAGCAGAGGACTCACATGCGCATTTACTTCTCATGATGTCTGACACCAACTCTGCTACACACGTGGATGGTGGGAGTCCTCCAAAGCTGGCTGTCCCACCTACCTCTGAGATTGCATCTGCTCATGATTGTCCCTGGAACTGGGCATCCATATACTACTTTGGGCACATCCCTTAGGCTCCCAGAATCTGGCTCCTGGCAGCTCTGTAGGAAATGCCGATGTCTGTTTACAGCTGGCAAAGGTAATATTAATTTCCCTCTAGTCAGCTCTAAGTCTTGTGGCAGCACCTAGTCTTTTGTATATGCCAAAGCAGCGCATACATTTGTATGTGTGTATGCATATGTATATACATATATGCATATATATGTCTCCATATGCATTTATATATTCTCCCACTGTGTATGTCATAAAAGATGAAAGCAACAACAACCAAAAAACAAAGAGGCCACTTATCTTGGAGGAAGAGTATAAATAAAGCACTAAGGGAAGGAAACGACATGAGCTCACATTTGTTCTTATTTAGACTGTGTACCTGAAAGAATGTTCCAAGGGAACAGGGCCTTTATGGTTTCTCAATGTCCTACCTTTAATCATAGGTTCCCTTGCTGACCAAGTGCTCCTTGTCCTAGGAGCTGACACAGAAAAACTAGTGGTTTCTGGACCCATGGCAAACCTGGAGAACTAAGCACGTTTTTGTTTGAAGCTGCTGAAGAAGCTATGTGTTTCTGAGGAAGCCCTATGTCGCTTACACTTTCCCCCTTCTGTTTGCAGTGTTGTGTTAATCAAGTGCTTGGAAATTAAGTCAGTTGCTCAAGTGCCCTCAGCTCAGAAGAGCTTCCTGAAACAAACACCAGAGTTGTCAACACACCCACCATGTAATTGGCTTCCATTAGCTTTGCACTGGATGATTTTCAAACAGATGAAACCAAAGCTGGAGCAGAGAGGGGACAATAGCTGAAGTCCTTGCACTCAGATGGGCACATTGCTTTCTTCCCCTTGCAGAGACAGCCACGTGTGTTTTTTTCTTCTCTTATGGCCTTGTTCTTAAAGAAAGTCATCAGCCATGGGGCAGGTTCCAGAGGTTCCTCGCAATCACTTTCTGGTAAGGTTGGGGGAAGCATGAAGGTTGACATCTTAGTCCTTCAATTGTGGAAGAAAAAAAACATAACAAGAGTGGAGGTGTTTTGGGGGGCTGACCCACTTTCCACTTGGAAATTCTGGTTTTCTGGGAAGAACATGTGGTTGATCGTTTGATTGCTACTTTGGTCCATCTGTCAACAGTGTCGACTTTGGGTACAGGGAATCTGATATCCCAAAGAGTTTAGGAAATATTGCTTTTTGTATATTGTTTGCCTGTAATATCATTGGCTATCACAGGAGAAGTTGTTAGGTGAGTCGGAAGAGGCCAGTGTCTACTAAAGGTAGAGAAATGAATACAGTGGAAGAGACACAGAACCGTCAGAGATTAACATGGGGATGAGTTGCAAGTGTGTTGTGGGGCGAAAGAGAAATAAAGGTCATATTATTCCATAGGGAGAATGATAAACAGTGAACAGATTCTAAAAAGAAAGACAGGTAGGCATAAAGCTGGATGGAGAATTAAAGCAGACAATGAGGGAAAGGATAGCCATATGATTACTCGCAGAGAGAATTTGTGAGAACCTATGTAATCAGCCATCTATGGATCTTTTTCACTTTTATGTTTTTTATGAATTCAACAGTGTAATTAAAAGACAAGGAGTATTCTCAAATGCTTCCCTCCATTTTGGTCACTTGACTTCAAAATGTTCCCATTGGGGTTGGGTATAATAACCTGAACCTCTAATTCCTGTCGCTGATGAAGAGTGAAAACGGGGAGGAGAGGGTACAGTGAACAATCTATGAATTTACGGGAAGAACTTCCCAGAAAGAGAGACTGTGAACCTTTAAGCATTAGAGAATAATCAAATGAGGGTGGGATATGTACATTATCATCAGGAAAACGGCCCAAAGCTGAAAGACACAGGTGCTAGGACACTTAAATATCACTCTTGCTTTGCACTTCATTTTAAGTCAACTTGTGTCTTCAGGGTGTTTTTGAGGCACATTTTTTTTTGTGTTTCTTTCTTTCTTTTTTTTTTTTTGCCCAAATAGAGCTTCTGATTTGATGAGCTTTGGGCAAGGGGATAGTTGAGGGGGGTGGGTTGATGATGGTGGGAGAATGGCTGAGGCAGGCGAGGGGCTAAGGTGGCAGAACAGATTCTATTTCTTGGACACACCAATGAAGGATTATCCTACACGTGGTAGAACCCAGCCCACCTCCCCCACCCCAACCCTGCTCATTCAAATAGGAAAAAGAAAATCAAAGAAACCAACTGAACAAAACTCCAAATGAAAATAAAATCAAGAACAGAAACCAACAACAACAAAAAAGAAGCCCAACTGGTTTGCCCTCCGCAGTGTCGATTAAAGTCTGTGATATGGAGAAGCAGGCGTTGCTCAGAGGACCTAGGGTTTCTTATCAAAACTTGATGAAGAAGTGAGCAAAGAGGGTTCCTGAGAGCCAGAGACAGGCCAGCGCTCTCGAGGCCGAGTTTACACCGTCAATGACTGCTCCAGGCCCTGTGTGGGAGGGAGAGAGAGAGAGACAGGCCATTAGCACGCACCCAAAAGGCACCAGACTTACTCCCAACAAGCAAATGACCCACATGCTTTTCTGTGAACACCCTTCCCACCAAACACCAGTCCCACCCCTGGACCCAAAATGGTGACCATCCAGAGTCTTTAGGAACTCCCTCGAGCATATAACTGGGAACTTTGACCAGTAGCACCTGATCTGAATTCTGGGGAGGTGAGAGGAGATGGCAGTCTGGGGGCTGGGAGTGAGAGCAGCAGATGGGGCTCTGTGATATGGCAGAACCCAAGCTAGCAGGGCCTCTCTGGGTTGCTGTCTGCAGGGAGAGCAGATAGTCTGGACAGGGTGAGGGGGAAGGATAGAGCTAGGGGAGGAGCAAAGAGGAGAGAGGCCGGGGCAGTGTGAGGAGCAGGTATGGGGACTGAAGGGGATGAAAATATTTGGGGAGCAACCAAGCTCGGTGCTGATGTGATGACTTTTTATCCTATTCAGCACCCATCCTCCTGGAGGAACAAACAAGAGATTGTTCTGCTTGAGAGCTTTAGAGACTAGGGCTGGACCTGTCCCAGTCATCAGTGAGGCCTCTTCAAAGACAGCCAACGAAGACACAGTTATCCTCAGGTCTAAATGTCATCTTGGGACTCCACTTGAAGTTCTTACTGTCTTTCTCTCTCTCTCTACCTTTTGACCCAGTCCCTGTGAATTATTTTCACTTCATTGTGAAACAAAGACACAGAATCATATGTATGTTGGGTTTTCCTAGCAAATTCCCAGAGCCCAAAGCAGGTGTACATGTGCAACTACCTCCATCACTTTTACGGGGACGCTATAAAGACAAAGATTTCCAGCCATAAGCACAGAGTCTGCCAGTGAAAGCCAAATTAAGTAGGGGTCAATGAACTCATAACCATCCAGAGGCCTTTCAAGAAGGCCTCTGATGAAGGAAAAAGATTTGGAAAAAGAAGCGATCCTCTTCTATCTTCTCAAGCCAGGCCTCCACTACCTTCTAGAAAACTGTCTTTTAGAAGTAGATTGGCCCACTGGAAATAAGCACAGCACCTTACAAACATTGGGAGTTGAGTGTTCTCAGAGAGAAGGCACATACTTTAGTTTGCTGGCCAACCTGAGGGCCTCATTTGAAAGGAACTGACATCTTCACTTCATCTCTCTCTTGAGCAATGAGCATCTAAGTATTGTGACTGCAGGAATTTTGTCACAGACACCTGCTCTTTCTCTAATGTCCAAGCTACACATTTCTATTGATTAAAAGTTTAGTCAATAGCTTGGCTATCCGGCTTTGTATGTGTTATATAGAATATTCAAGGTCAACATCAGGATCTAAATCCCAGTAACATGATCTAATACTTATAGAAATTCCACAAATACTATGTACAGCTGCCAGTCTCTTGGGCCTCTGGCTGTCCGGACATATATCTGAAGGAATAGTGGCCCATAGTATGTGTTGAATTGATAATTTTTGCTGAAATGCCTTCTAAAAAAGATAAATGATCTCGAATTTTAAATAAGTTCATAGGGAGCTTAAGGTAGCTTTCTTTAGATAGATGGGTATGACCTCTATTTAATATAGATATGTATTCACATATATGTGTGTTGTATGAAATGTGTGCTTGTATAATTCTTATATACATATTCATTCAGGGAACTATTGACACTCTAATAAGTCCCACTCTTGAATGACAGAAGTCTTCAGTGTAGTACTCACTTAATTTTAAATTTTGCCAAGGGATGTAAGGATTTTTATGTGAGTGTCATGCAAAAATGGGTGAGTTGTGGAAAGAACGTCCAAAACAAATCAGTATTTCTGCTGCTGTGTCCCATGAGAGGCTTGGGGTCCATCAGGAAGTCTTTCCAACCTCAGTGAACCTCACTTAGATGTTCCAAATACTGGAAGCCTGAGGGGTACTGGGCACATCTGGATGCTTTTCAGACCACTTGTGATGGCTACACTGACTCTTATTGATGCTGTGCCACTTTGTGGTGAAGATGATTCTAAGTGCTAGACAGAGCCCCATAGGCCGAAGAACAAGAGTACTTGTGCTTTATAAGTGGGGAACTGAAGAACAGAGAATATCTGTAAATTGCTGAGGCCACCTACAACTGAACTCCAGTGGTGTTGCTTTGTCTAGAGACTCTGTCCTTGGTCATTACATGTCTATGTTGCCTCTGTAGAAAATGACCCTTTGGACACATGTCAGGGACCACTGCATCATGATGCAGGAATCTGAAATCTTTTTATGTGGCTCTGTGGCTTATGGCTGAGTCTAATTTCTGGCATCACTCTCTGCCTTGTTCCTCCATCTGCCTATCAAAAGGAGATCAGTACTGATGGCCTCAAAATCTCTTCTGTGTGCGTGCAATGTTCTCATGTTGATAGGAACTCTACATCTGATACAAGGGCAGCTGGGAACAGCCATGGGACATTGGTAAGTTGGTACAAAGTCATTACCATTCTGGCTTGCACATCTCAGTTTGCCATCTCCTTAAACAGCGTAAGAGCCCCAGACCCTAAGGTTTCTGTTTGATGTGGTCTCATTTTCTATGTAATATCAAAGACTGTATTCTTTAGCAGGTATGATGAGCTCTGATTTATTGATAGGCACCTGATGGTAAGGTGCCTCTGGTCAATCAGTCTAGGAGAACCGACTGTGTTGTTCTGACCAAGGAGTTCATTAATCCTCTATGACAGAGATTAAAACTAGTCTTTCTTTCTCCTCATAGATCCTGGATCCATTTGTGATTTGGTAGCTATGACAAATGCCAGTTTAGTGGGAGGTGAGAAAGAGAACACTTGGCCTTTGGCCTTTGTCAAGGCAAGAAGAGATCAACTACCATCCATGCTGCCATCCATAGACTAGAAGAATGGAAGACAAACACATCAGCAACATTCTTTTCAACTTCCCAGAAAACCCCTGATTCTTCCAGAAATGAGGAAAAGAAACCATCCTGGTTGGGTGTCTTCCATAGGGTTTCTGTTTATCAAAGTGCCTCACTGAATTAAACAAATGACTCCTTGTGTTTGGTATAGAAGGAGTGATGATGGGTGGCATCTATTTAGTAAAGTTGGGGTCATCTCAAAACCACTGGGACAGATGCTGGGCACCTAAGATGATTCCAGTTTTAACTTAGTAGGGAAAATCTAGAATTTAAATGGTGCTTTATTCTTATTTTATTTATTTTTGGTGAATACAAGGATAAAGGTTATTTGGTGTAGGGGGGTCACATATGGTGATCCTCAGGAACTATTACTGGATTTGTGCTCAAGGAACACTCCTGGCAGAGCTCTGAGACCATATATGGTGTTGGGGTTTGAACCAGAGTTTCCCACTTGCAAGGCAAGCATACTTAACCCCTGTACTACCTCTCAGGTCAAAACTAGTGATTTATTTTACAACAAACCTGAAGTCTGTCACTGTCATCCCGTTGCTCATTGATTTGTTTGAGTGGGCACCAGTAACGTCTGTCATTGTGAGACTTATTGTAACTGTTTTTGGCATATCCAATACACCACGGGTAGCTTGCCAGGCTCTGACATGTGGGCACGATACTCTTGGTAGCATTCCAGGCTCTCTGAGAGGGGCGGAGGAATCAAACACGGGTTGGCCGAGGCAAAGGCGAATGCCCTACTGCTGTGCTATTGCTCCAGCCCAACCTGGAACCTAGGATTTAGATATTCAAGGTATAATTTAGTTATCCCATGCTAATCTTAAATGTGGGAAACAGTTTAAATAAAAAAAGAGGTTGAAGCTTAAACTTAGTGTTCATGGATGGGGAGGTTTTGTGGCCCTTGGAAATAGTTTTTGACACATTGCAACTCCTTCCAGTATCAAGGTCTTATCTTTTGCTTCTCAGTAATCTTTGTATTAAAATCATGGATCACTTTATAAAAATGTGACTCCTCCTGGCAATTTTGAAGTTAGACCAATTTGGATTTAATTTATAACTTTAAGGCTGGCTAGCTAGGGGTCTCAGACAAGGTACTTTGAGTTATCTTGGAGAAAAAGTCAGAGTAATAATACTGAATTCATAGACTAGTCAGAGGATTAGAATGATTAGTGCTGAGCGTGGACAAAAGGTCATGTTGTTGTATTAAATCAAGCTATGAAGGGTTCCATAGCTCTCCCTTCTACTCTTTAAACTGTGGCTAATACTGGTTTATTCCAAGATTTTCCAGATACACATAACCAGAGATGAGGTTTTTGGTAGCAAAGGGAGTGAAGAAGTGAGATTGTTCATAGAGAAGGGGATTGCTACTAAGGGAAGCTACTAGCCTTAAGGGTCCTGAAGGGATCAGGAAGCCTGAGAAGGGTTATGGCAGAGGTCAAAGTTAAGCTCCAGGTCAAGTTCAGGGGCAAAGGGTCAGTCAAAGCACACTCACAGCTGGCCTGGGAAAGACACATCATCACTCAGAACTTCTGCACACCAGGCTCGGATTCAGAAGACAGTTCGCCCATCTCTGCCTTCACCAGCCCCTCCTATAACAGTGCTGGTAGCTTCCTCTGTCCCCATCTACATCAACAGAGCCATGTGTGTTTTAAACCTTGCCTGATTCTGGGAAGAAAGGCATTTACCATAAAGTTTCCTACATTCCTTTCTGCTGGATAGTCTTTTTGTTTGTTTGTTTGTTTGTTTGTTATTTGGACACAACTGGTGGTGTTCAGGGCTTACTCCTGACTCTATACTTAGCGGTCACTCTCTGTGGGCTCAATGAGGTTCTGAGATCAATCTTGGGTTCAATCATGTGCAAGACAAATGCCTTATGCACTGTCCTATCACTGCAGCCCCCCTGTTGTGTAGTCTTAAATGTATTGAGTTCAAGAGTAGGCAGAATCTTGCTGAGTC
The DNA here is from genome assembly GCF_027595985.1 of Sorex araneus. NCBI lineage: Eukaryota > Metazoa > Chordata > Mammalia > Eulipotyphla > Soricidae > Sorex > Sorex araneus. The sequence goes on along the minus strand of NC_073304.1, from coordinate 156,272,644 downwards.
TGAAACTCTCTAGAAAGAGGAATTTGGACACTGGAGTCAATGCTCTGGAATTGCAAAACTGGTTTTCTTTCATTAGTTTCCTCTTACACTGGCATATTAACAGGTCCTGGAAGGCTAGTCAGGGTGCTCTGGGAATTGGTTGGTTAAGATGAGGTGTGAGATTAGTGAGTGTAAATAGAAGCTGGATAAACCAAGGTGAATGAGAACCAAGATACAAAGGCTGATCTATGAAATGGCATCATTAGTGAAGATCTTCTCTAAGTGGAAAAAACTTGTGCAATACAAGGCTCTCAGAGAGAAGAATGAAACACATGTAGTCTTGACTGAAAAACTCTAAGGGGTTGTCAGCTGACCAACCATGAAAAGATTGTGTACAGTCTGAGGAAGGGCCAATATTCTAATAAAGTGCATCGAATGGCCAAGTCTCTCAGGCCAAATGACACTTGCAGAAGTCAATATTTATAGCTGACAATAACTCAATTCAACTACAATGGTTGTTGCCATATCAGGCTTAATTAAATAGCTTTTAGGAATAAAACTGAGGGGGGGAACGGACAGATAATAATGGCTCTTTACCTTATTCTAGTCCTTACTCCTTCCTCTTTGGCATGTTAATAGTGAATTGGCTCCTTCCTGTCAGAAGTTGAACCTCATTGACCATAAAGCTAAAATAATTATGTGAAACCACAGAGCAGATGTGAATGACAACAACGACAGCAAAATACCTTGAGGATAAGGACACAGACAAAAAAATAATAAGTTAGTCTTCAGCATCTAGCTAAAAGAGACAGACTTAGTAATGATCAAGAGATAAATTACAGAAATGGCTAATGAGTAAAGGTCAATTGGTACACTGACTTTGGCTAGAGGGCAAATTCCCATGGCCAGATGGGAAGCTCAGCAGGAATAAGACAAAGAAAGAAAACAGATAAACACATAAGTCAAAGAAATGAATCCACTTTGCAGAGTACTTGTTTTGTTCAATCTAATAGGCTGACCATTTTATTTTTAAGAAGCAAATCTGGCTGAGAGTTCATCTAAAATGAACCATTAGGCCTGAATTCCTGGAATCGAGACTTAGCTATGGCCTTCAAAGGAGAGGGGAATCACCCTTTTGAGAAGCAAGTTTTGAAACTCAGAGTAACCAAAACTCAGCCCAAAGCCCCTAGAAAAATAGATGAGCTGATGGATGGATCCTGCCTTGAACGAGATTTTGAAGCTTAGGCATGGAGTGTACATTACAAGCAAAAAATGTATTGATATGTATCCTGTGTTCCTCTCCCAGGATTGCAATGGAAACCTGGAACAATTTTTCAACAACTGTAGACCGTATCATTGCAAAGCTGCTAAAATAGCAGGTGGTTGGGGATTGTATGAAGACAAAGGGAAAAAAACCCACAGGCAAGTTGAACTTGGTGAGATCAATGAAGTGTCTGAAGTTGTAGATGAGACTGCTCTGTTCTGAAATTTGGACAGGTTTTCTAAGTCTGAATGTGAACTATGTGACCTTCCTAATGAGGAACCAAAAAGATAATGATGTTCATGGTGATTAAAAGAGGAGCAAGGAAATCTAATTAAGGATGTATGTGTTATACTTGTTGGTGAGATTTAAACCTGTTTTCAGCAGTGCCGGTAGTTGCTGGCACATCATTTGCCTTCAAAGGAACTTGTCTTCCATTGTCTTTAATTACAGTGGAAAATATGGCCCCAAATGAGATTTCCCCTGGTTGGTCAGTACCAACAAGACAGGGAAGAAAGGAGCCCAAGATGGCAGCCATTTTGGTTTTATTTTTCAATCTTGGGCCCTGTTTTGTGTTTTCAATTAAGACCAGGACTCCATAGGTTAAGACCAGGTGTTAATCCAAATCCCTCAGCACATCGTAAACCTGAAAGATACCAGACTCTGGCTGATGCCAAACCATAAGCGATCATGTATGTGCTGACTTCAGCACACTCTAGCTGCTTCATGTTAAATTCTAAAGGCTCCAGCTAACAGCCAGATGTCAACAATTCAGAGGGGAGAGGATGCGAGGGTGAGGCAACAACAAGAAACCTCATCAGAAATGAAATGTGAAGTGTCTGCATATTTTTTCCTAATATGTTGACATTTTGCAGGTTGGGGAAAATACAAATGATTATGCTGCTGTCATCCACCCAAAGCTGCAGTATTTCTCTCTGACTCATTCCCTCCCACCTGGATTTAAATTGTGGATTTGGAAAATAAAAATCATATACATTAGTAGCAGGAAATGGATAAATAAGTACTGCTTTTGATGGCTCTGCAAGAAGAAACCATTTGATGAACGTATTCCTAAAGAGTGAATTTGAGTGGCTGATCTACTTACTACTCTGAACAAGGAAAGCTGGGAGGGAAAGAGAGAGGAATCACTTCATTCGGGTTAGAATTGGGACATACTGGAGGCTGAAATGCAAGAAAAAGTGTCAGACCAATACTGATGTGACTTCCCTTGGCATAAGACTACAAATCTGTGGATTTTTCTTTGGTTAGTAAAGAGGTTCCCACTATAGAGAGGATATAACTGATGTCCCCATTGACTAGAAGATTTACTTATTAATTCAACAAATGTTTCTCAGGCAATAACCATTGCAAGATGCAGGGCTGTGTCCTTGAAGTGCAGAAACAAATATGAACAAAATACAAGCCTAAGGGTAAGCTACCATGAGTGCCCAAGAGATGAGTAAGTAATTCTTTGCTCAGAATTGGAAATAATTTATGGGGGATTGGAAGGGGGTGGGTAACACAGACTAGAAACTTAAATGAAAAGTACAGTTTTATCAGTGGGAAAAGGAGGCTTAAGCCTCCATTGCCAATCCTACAATGGGTTGGAAGAAATGTTATAGATATGGGATAAGAAGCAGCATGGGAGACCAGGCAGCCTGGTGCAAACCCTGTTATAGCTGTGCCCTACTCCGGGGGGATTCCTATCCAAGCTCTGAGTGCCAGACTCTTCCATTAAGTGGAAGTCAATGCCTGCTTTGGGGTGTGCTCAGTTGTCCAAAGCTGACATATCAGGCAAGCAACATCTTCAGGCTCTAGCACAGCAGGTGCCCTAGACTATTCTACTAATCTTCTATTTCCTTGTGGTACAAAACTGGACACATTGATCTTCTCGTTTCTTCTACCATTGGTCCTCTTCCTGGCCTGGATTCAGCCCTAAGCAGGCATGAACTGACTATATGAATGAATGGGTGGGTAGACGCCATGGAACTCAGCAGTTCCTAATACTGTCAGAGGATTTCTAGTGTTTTGAGTTACCCTGGAGTGCTCCAGCCTGGCAGGTGCACAAAAGGCAACCGAGGCAGGGAAAACACCTGTCTGAATTCTGAGGCATCCTGAACTCAGTCACCTGCATGCACAGTCTAGAAACTGAATTTGAAACTATTGGGTAGGTTGGTCTCAAAGCAAGATCTGTCTACCATGCTTTTCCAGTTGGTCACAACAATGGGTTGCAACGAAATCCTTCTGAGTTCGGGCCCCACAGTAGCTGGATGGAGAGAGAAAGTGCTATGCAGGTATCAAACTGTTTGTCTGTAGGTGTGAGTGAGAAGTGACTGGAAGTGGACAAGGGCAAGAGTTGTGCCTGCTTGGACCCATGCTAGTTGGTAGAAGGAAGGGAGAAGGAGAATCAGGACTCAAGATTCCAGTGAGCGTTAAAGGGAAATGAAGAAGAGGTGCATTTGAGGGAGTGGGATGCATGGAGAGAAAGGGGGAGTTTGTAATTCCTGCATACAATTTCAGAAGGGAACGTGGCCTATGGCTGAGCATTGAGAACCCCAGTCAGTGCAACTTTGGGAGTTCCCACGTCATTTCTCAAGGACTATCCATCTCTGAGCAGGACCTGCCTTCAGAGAACTCTTTAGGGGTCAGCTGCTCAGGGCCTTCTTTGGCATTTTCCCTGGAATAGGTCCTCCTCATTGTAATCACCCACCATAAGAATGGATTTGCCCATGTCCTGAAAGATGCCTGGGAAAATGGAGAATCCCTGTGCTTCTCATTAGATGCTGTTCTGGGCAGACCTGCAGGGCAGGTGGCAGAGGAGCAGGAAACTGAGTAAATCAAAGCAGGGAATAAGCCACCATGGGCCCAAGTGGAGTCTGATGATGGGAGGGATACAGCAGGGGAGAACAGAGTGGGGGACAGTGCCTGGACAAGCAGACCAGAGTACATTATCACCCCCTCCTCAGGTTGGGGGACATGGAGGAAAGAATGGATAAAGAAGAGGGCCAAGGAGGTCTAGGTAGGAACCTGGAGCACTCTGCCTACAGGGGCCAGTGGGGGGCACTGTGACAGGTGGTCAGTTAAAGGTCGGGGATGGTGGGGGGCTCCTCAGTGAACATCTTTGAAGCTTCAGCAAATCTTTGAAGATGCCATGGTATCAGGCTATTTATTCTGCAGAAATGGTCATCAGCTAAAGAAAACACAGACTTGGGCCTCACAGGGTCTCAGGGTGAGCTGTGGTCCTGGCCGCTCGAGGAGTGGGCCAGAGGCTGAGTCCTTGCCAGAAGCATAATCTAAGTGCCCAAATGTTGCCTTTAATGGGCACTGAGCCATTTTCTTCTGCAGGGATGAAACTTCTCTGAATTGCCCCCATCCGTGATCCTTACCTCTTAAGGTCATTAACTTGTGCTGTTCATCTCTCATGCTACAGTATGAGAACTGCATTTCTCTCAGCAGCCTCTTCTCCTGCCTGCCTTGGAGTTTGCTCACTGTCCCTCTCCCCTGCCAGTTCCAGTAATCCAGGCTTTTAGACGGCTCATTAGGCGCATCCTACTCTCTGCAGTGCCAGATGTAATCAAGTCCAGAATTTTCCATCTCTGCCCTCTAAGGATGGGCAGGAGGCGGGTCTCTTGCTCAAGACCCAGTGAGAGCCAAGTGAGTTGGCAAGTTGAGAGCCCCTGAGAGGCTCTGGCAGTGGGAGAGCTGGGGCCAGAGAGCCAAGCCCGGCCATCTCCTGCGGCACACTGGACTGGCAAGAGCTGAGGTGCCAGGGCTCCAGGTGGGCACTGAAATAGATACAGCCATTCCACAAAGATTGTGCATGCTCAGAGCAAGTTGCTTTGCAGTCTCCCAGGGCATCCGCCACCATTGCCAAGGTTACAGATGATAGGTTTTGGAGAACTCTCTCTTACAAAGCTTTGGTCATGGTTTCCCAATTGAAAATAGACTTGGAAAGAAGAACTAGCCGGGAATCCATCTTGTTCTCTGTTTTACAGGGAACGTTGAAGTTTGTGAGTCAAGATTCTAATCCCATTTTCCTCACTCCTAAGACTCTTCTCTGCTTTCTACAGATACCCACAGGTGCACACACAGATGCATGGAGCTGAGGGATGGGAAACGTGGCTGCCTCTGGGAGCTGGTCACTTGCCTGCATGAGCTACTTTGTTTGTGTGGCATTAGAAAGGGCAGTTGCTACCAGGAGAGGAAGCAGCATTTCTGACCAATGCCCACCATCAATGCCTCTTTGCACGTCCTCCTCCTAGTTACAAGGGTTGTTTCTCCCCATTTACTAGTCGCTTCCTGTTCCAACACACTCAACTACCCATTGTCTCCCTGGTCCTTTGTCTTCTATAAGCATTGGGAAGGGCTTTTATCCCATTTCCCTTTGTTCGCTGACTAGGGAGGAAGGATGTGAAAGCTGTTTGTGTGGGGGACTGGGCAGGAGCACGTGTTGTGATGGGTTCATGGAGCAGAATCAAAGGGGCCTCCAGGAAACAAAGGCAGTGTTCGAAGGTAAATACCAATGCATGCCTGGGAGCATGTGTGTGTGCATGCATGTGTGTGCATGTGTGTGTGTGTGTGCATTTGTGTGTGATATTTAGGGAACTATGACTCCATGGCCTTTAAAAAAGTGGCTTTAACACAGTGGGTTTAGATATAGATGGTGAGAAGAGGGATGCTGATGTAAGAATGGGGACACACCATGCTCATGGTTGATATGTACACCATCTAGAAAGTCTCTCAAGAACCCACAATGGGTGGCTGAGTATTGAGTTGGATTTATAGAGTAGTAAGGTTTAGGCAGAGATGAGGACTGTGGAGGCTCCAATCTCGGCTCAAGGACTTACAAACCAGGATGCTTTGCCTAACCCCTCAATAGCCTTTTCTCTGACACTGGGCTGAGTAGAGCACATACTTCATAGGGCTATTCGAGGGGATACAACATGGGGAACATCTGGTTCTTGTGTACGAGGTATGTGATGCATAAAACAGACTCAAGAGAGCACTCACAGGCATCAGAAAGGGGTGCTTCACTAGATGGAATCACTCCAGTCTTGTGATGGAGCTGCTGCCACTTGGGATCAGTGAATATTGAGAATCAGGCTTTGTATAACCATGGAGGATATTTTGTCACCAAAGCTTTCACTAACCCCAAACCCAAGACTTGTGAACGCTGGTTGCCCTTCCTGGAACAGTTCAGCCTGTGAGCAGCAGAGTGAGATTTCACAGAGATAGTGACATTCAAAGATGTCAAAGATGCCTCCCTTATGCTCTCTTTCAGTCCCTGCAGCACAAGCCCTGCTCCTCCACCACCAACGCAGCCCTTTTCTGCATAGGCCTTGATTCTCTGACTCACTCCACACTGTTCCTGACCCACTCTCAGGAATTTATGGATCCTGTAGAAGGTTCTGGTGATCACACCCAATGTGGTCTCTTCATACATGGAACACATAGGCCCCAGGGAAAGAAGGCGGAAACTCAATAAAATCAATAGAACCAAATTTCTCTTGCAACAAGAGTGCAAAAACTTAAGGGGACTGGAGCTCCCTTATGGTTTTCCCACTATATCCTCATTACCTAGAAGTGATCTGAACCCTTGCAGGTTTCTATATGGGAGAAACATCTGTTTGCACTGGGTGGAGTCTGCCATTTAAAGTTAGCACAGAGGGAGTATAATGGCACAGAGATCTACTACTGGAGGTCAAGAAAGACTGTCTGCAGAAAGTGATGCTGGGAGGTGACTGGACAGGAACCCAGTAAAGGAACAGAGGGTGTGTTATGGGGGCTCATTGCATTGTGGTTGAAGGTCACATCACATACTAACGCACAGTAGTACTTAGTTAGTTGAGTAATAATCCTGGCCATGTAGCAAGGGGAAATGTGTGATGAGACACTTTCCAAAGAGTGTCAGTAAATACTCATCATACCTGTGATCCCTCACTTGATACAGCAGATTTCATTCTCCCATAGCATTGATAAACATGATATGATTCATACTTCCCAGGCTGGCCAGTGGACCTGGGTACATAATCCCCATTTAGCTGATAAACAGAGACTTGCAATTTTTGCCAAGATTACACTTCTGATTGTGGCATTTAGGAGCTACTTTTATTTTCAGGAATCTCTCAGGGATCTTACTTAATCATCTCATTTTTTTGTAGGCATTAATTATTATCCCAAGAGGCTCTGTGAGGAAAACAAGTGTCATTGAGGCCGTGGGGTTGGCATGTGACCTGCCTTATTGGGCCTTGGACTGTGTCCTTCCTATGAACAAAATGAAGTACCCCAATTCATGAGGCTTTCACTAAACACATGAGTGAAAGAATGAGCTTATAGTAGAACATAGACTGAATATGAAGGCCACTCAATACCTCTATTGCAAAATACAACACCCAAAAGGAGAGAGAACAAAAGGGAATGCCCTGCCGCAGAGGCAGGGTGGGGTGGTGGGGGATAGGGTGGGGGTGGTGGGAGGCATACTGGTGGAGGAGAATGGGCCCTGGGTAAATGATCACTGTATGACTGAAATGCAAACACGAAAGTTCATAAGTTGTAACTGTACCTCATGGTGATTCACTAATAAAAAAAATTTTAAAAAAGAATGAGCTTATAACAAAATTACTGTAATGAATGTTTATGGTGATTATGATTGGACTTTGAGCCAATTGGATTGTGCTCATGGAGCAGAGATACCAGAATGTTCTGTCTATCTTGACTGTTGATATCTATCCCCACCCTCATAAGCATATACACACTCAGAGAAAAGTCCATGTGAGAACTAAGTGACCAAAATGAGAGCCAAAATAAGCCAAAATGACAGCCTTCATTAGAAATGAACAAGCCAGAATTTTGGGTTTGGACCTTGGTTTCTGAACTGTAAGCCAACACATTTACACGGCTCTGGCCAGGTGTCTCGTACAGTTGCAGCTCTGGGGATTGAGTCTTAAGTTCCCTCTGCTGTGGCTGTGGCCATCTGCCAGAAGTCATCTCCTATGTCCTTCCTGGCAGCAAAGGACAGAAGCTGAAGCATCCAGGCATTATAGGTAAACCTGTTCTTCTCGTTTTTTGGTGGTGGGGGAGCATATCCAACAGTTCCCAGAGTTTACTCTGGGCCCTATAATCAGGGATCAGTACTGGCAGACTTGGGAGACCATCTATGGTACAGATATGGAACAAGGCTTAGCTAAAATCAAGGCAGGTTTCCTAGCCACTGTCCTACCTCTCTGGCCCCGCTAAACCCTACTATGTACCTTCCCCACTGATAGCATTAACCAAGAGTGAGGCCAAGGGTTAGGTGGGACTCAACCCCCTTTTCCCTTTGCTTTCATCAAGACTAAAGAATGGTCTTTCACAGACACCATGGTGTGGGAAGAGGGAGTGGCCTGGGACTGTTAGGATCCAGGACCATGAAAGTGACCAGGGAGAGTGGACTCCAGGTCTGAAAGGTATGAAGATCTGAAAAGTATGAAGTATCCAGCTTCTGCACATCCACAGCTTGGCTCACCAAGGGGGCTTGGAGTCCTGCCGCCTGCTGGGAACTGCTGAGTTGGCTGAGCTGTGACCCAAGATGCATTTGCATAGGCACATGCTCACACGGGTTTATCACTTGGAGAAATTCTTGGAATCTGAGGGATGTGTCTGCGGATCACCAGTGGGGATCACCAGTGGTGCTCTGAGGGCTCCAACTGGGACCTTACACATGCCAGGCATGCCCTCCTACCCCCTGTGTTCTCTCTCTCTCTCTGCTCCATCCCGCCTCTTTGTCACTCCTTTGACTCATCTTAAAAGTGAGATCAATAAATCATGTGACAGATGCCCACAGGATGCTCAGAAAACCAATAAATATTAGGTAAATTGTACAGCATCTGATCATTTGGAATAATGATCCCAAGGACTTCTGTTTTGAAAACTGAAGTCTTTAGAATTAAGTCATTAGTCTTCTTTGCCTGGAGCTAAAAGAGAATAAAACATTTCTACCAGGGAGAGGTCCCCATAGAGACAATCAAATGATAATCTCTTTGGTGTTTGGGTTGGCTTGTTCTGGGTACTTCTGTGTGTAGTAAGAGCTGAATACTCATCCTTTTTAAAGGTCACCAAGTGGTGTTTTACAGTTTGGGTGGGGAATCTCCTCTCCCCCAGTGCCTATCTGAAAATGGTGTGTGTGTCAGTGTTGGTGGGGGGGGGGACGTGGGCATGAAAGCCATCATATTCTACATGTCTGTTTCTTCCACTGTGCAAACCCAGCTCCCCTCCGTCTATTCACTGAGGAGAAATGAACCGGGGGCGGGGGAAGACGCAGGCAAGCCTCTCTTTGAAGGAGGCTTCAAGTCAAAGGCACAGGCATTCAGGCAGGCAGAGGAAGGAAGGAACATGCTGTACCCACCTGCCACTGCTGGTGAGGGGCTTATTTCTAAGACACACACAGCACAATGCACACACAATGCAGAGAGGAAACAAAAGACATAGATCACACATTTCAGATGGTTGGTGGGCAAAGTTCAAGTCGCGTCAATGCTGAACGCCACTTCTGGCTCTGAGGTCCCCCAGGAGAAAATGGGTCCCATCTTATCCTATGCCCGCGAGGCCGTCCTCCAACCAAATCTCAGCACACAGACATGTACAGACACACACAACATCGCACAGCGAGCTGGCTCTGGGTATGGTGTGAAATGTGGCATGAGTGAACAGATGGATAAGGGCCATCCCCTCCTTCAGCAATGGCCATAGTTCTGGAGGTCTGTCCATTCGGAGGGTAAGGAGGGACTCTCAGAGAAGGGTTTGTGGCCAGTGGGGGCCAAACCCGCATCTTGATGAGGACTCAGAAACCCTCCCATCATTCTTCCCCCAATGAGATTATGGCATGAGAATCACAATGGAGGACTTGACTTGGCTTCTGTCTATAAACAGAACCCTGAAGACCAGAGGTTCTTTCCATCAAGGGTACCTTGACAGTAAAGCTCAATCATCCCCACAAATTTTAACTAGCACTCCATTTTAATTAGCCCATGCTCCTGTCCTTCCCATTCAGCGGGTTCATGAGGCAGCTGGCCTCCCTGGGAGAACACAAATCACATCTTTCAGTGGGTCAGGAGGTGTCCACTTCCTGCAAGGTGTCATCAAATCCCACAGAAAAGGATGACAGTGAAAGTGTTTTATCAGCAAGGATGGTAGGTGGACTGGGAGGGATGAACACAGCCCACACAACCTTTACTCTCCTCCCTCAGCAGTGAGTCCCCCACCCCCCGGTTTCCCCATGGCTGACCCCTCTGCACCAGGGCTTCCTGCACTCACCATACAGTGTGATGCTGGCATTGGTGTTCCCCAGCTTGTTCGTGGCCACACATGTGTAATTCCCATAATCCTTTTCTGAAACATTGAAGAAGGTCAGGGTGGACATGCGGCCTTTGTTCTCGATCCTCACCCCATCCAGGCCAGTAGCGAGCCTGCAATCAGAGAAAGCACTGCTGGGTACGTTCTGCCGAGAGGGGGCAGAGACAGGCAATGCAGCTCTGGCTCTCCAAGATACCCAGCTCCAGGAGGTGGTTCTACTGAGAGGCTTCTCCACACAAAGCAACGTTTCCTTCTGACTAAACCAGGCTCTCCCCTCTAACCCCAAGCAGCAAGTCTCTGGGAAGAAGAAAAGGATCTTCAGCTTCAAAGGCTGAGTGTTGAAAGTAGGTGAAAGAATATACCTGAAAACCGTTCAGTATCTGTATTGCAAAACATAATGCCCCAAAGGAGGGTGTGTGTGTGTGTAGAGAGAGAGAGACAGAGAGACAGAGAGAGATAGAGAGACAGAGAGAGATAGAGAGACAGAGAGAGCGAGAGAGAGAGAGAGAGAGAGAGAGAGAGAGAGAGAGAGAGAGAGGAGGAGGAAAAGTGTCTGCCATGGAGGTGGCGAGTGGCAAGAGTGAAATTAGGGATATGGTGACAGGAAATGTACACTGGTGAAGGGTTGGGTGTTGGAATATTATATGACTGAAACCCAATCACTAAAAAAGAAAATGAACAAAGACTGAATGTGTCAATACTTCAGCCTTGGAAATTATGTCTAAAAACTAATCAGATTCTGAAACCAGGTTAACTTATTCTACCCACTTGCTGGCTTGTTCTGCTGTTTTGAGGGTCTGGTTCTCAAAGAAGAGTGTTGTAAAGTTGGCTGCAGTGCACTTTGGTTGGGTCTCACTGTCCCCTTTTACATTAGCAAACCTTCCTCTGAGAGGGGCAGGGCCTTCTGCAGATGTGCCCTTCCTCCCCGTGTCCACGTACCTGGTATCTTCCTTGAACCACTGAAATTCAGCCATGGGCACCGCAGAGGCTTCACAGCTCAAAATGCCCTTCTGACCCAGCGATACGCCTGTGTTCTTGGCTTTGGAGATATAGGGAGGGTCTGCGGGGGAAGCACACATGGATCCGTGATCGAGAGGAGAGGCGCCTTCAGGCTGGCCAGAGCCCTCCTTCCTAGTGACACAACTGAACATTTGAGAGCTGGAAGGTATCAGGAGCATCCCAGCCTCTTCTTCCAGCCTTCAAACTCTTTCAGGATGGAGGGCTCTCTCTTAGCTAATAGCTCCCATGTTCACAGGGACAGTCCAGAGACACCAAGTTCAGAGAGGTACCAGCTCTGGTTAGGTGCCTCCTTGTTGGGTCCCTCAGAAAATGGCCTTGCCATGAGAATAATATTTATTCCCTTAATCCCCTGGTCCTCTCCCAGCCCTATGGTCAGGGAAGGGTCCACTCACAGTTGACTGTGATCTTGACTTTCCGTACATCAGGCGCAGCCACATCGTTCAAGGCGCTGCACTCATACTCGCCAGACTGGTCCCGTTTGATGTCGGAGATCTCCAGGTACTCGTCTTCACTCACAAAGCCCTGGCCTGTGGGGCAGACACAGACCGGAAACCATCAAGGAACTTCAAACCACACTCAGGACTCTTGACATGTAGAACATGTCTGAGAAAGAACACAAAGGACTGAAAAAGAGGGCTCTGGAGCAGCCAGTAAAAGAGCACAAGGCATGATATTGCCTCTCTTATCCCAAACAGGTATTTGAAAAGAAAAAAACAAGAACTTTATTTTATCCAAGTCACTCATTTATTAGATCAGATGATAAGATGGCTTATCATGATTTTTCTTTTGTGATCATGAGGGTCAACTTAAAAGTATATGCCCGGCATACTAGTCAATGTTGATTTTTAAAAGAGAGTTGGTATAATCAATAATATAATATAATGAAAATGGAGGAGTTAGAGGGGTATCCTGGTATGGGAATCTTAATTTTATTTCACCAAATAGTAATGTCTTTAAATACTAAACCCAAACTCTTGACATTTGGAGGATGAATAACTGAGTGCTCAATATTTGAATACAGATAGATGCATAGCATTTGGTTCAGTGTGAAACTTCATTGAATGAATGAATGAATGAATGAGAGAGAGAAAGTTTCTGAATGCTCTGGAGAGTGCCATGGTCTCTGCATAGAAAATCTACACAATCTCCCTAAAGCACAGAGCTGCTGATACTAGAATTATCTCATGGATTTAATACCTGACACTAAGGAACATTCCGCAGGGTTTTTTCTGAGATTCTCATGAAGCTTATGATTCATGATGGAAAATATTTGGAGCTGCAAAATGTACATTGCTTGCAGTCATCCTTTTATGATCCCACAATGATTGGGCCCTTCTACCATGTCTCTTATCTTGCTCCCTATGGCTCAGTGCAAGGAGAACAGACCCTCTATCTTGAAACACAAATGTTCTGAGTTCTGTCAAAGCACCAGGCTCCTGGGAAAATCCAGGGAACTTGAAGGCCAGAAAGGATGTCCAGCCATTTGCATTTCTTGTTTGCCTATAAGAAATGTCTGAGTCCCTTCTGTGCTCCAGCCCTGAGAGAAGAATTAGTTTTCAGGAGTATAGAGACTCAGTGTACTTCACTCACATGCCTTAGAAGCATATTTCAATCCAATGCATCTTCATTCTATCAAGTCTGAGTTGGCTATTGATGTGTGAGAGGGAAGGAGGGGGCTGACAGGAATGGTTCAGGAGGCCCAGACCTCATGAACAATTTAAACAGCCCCAAACTAGCCCCATTCTGTAAACCTGTGATGCTATGAAAAAAATCTCACTGATTAGCAAGGGAAGGCAACTGTGCAGGCCACAGCCTAGAACCCTGCCTGTGGACAGGGGTGGGGAACAGTCCCTGGGGGTAATTTCTGAGTTTTACAGATGCAGTTGAAACCACACAGGCGGTAGCTGAGGGTGGAGGGGGAAAATGCACCCCACAGAGGAAAAATAAGGCATGAGGCAGGTCCCTAACCCCTCAATCCAGGAATCAGTCCTGTGCGAGATGGAAATTGCCGACTTCAGGATCCAGAGAGAAATTGAGAAAAGAAACTGCTTCAGAGCACTGAAGGCAGGGCCTGTCTGTGAGTCTCAGTTACCTATGCACCCCTCAGCCCCAACCAATGTAGAGCACTGAGAGGTTTCTCCATTCCTCAAGGTCCATGAAGGACTACAAGCATCACCTCCTCCCAGTCCCCTTTTTTCTCTTAGACTCACAAAATCTCCCATTCCTTGGAGATCACTTATTATGGAAATTGCAGAAAGGGTTAAAATGTACTCACTTATTGAAACAGTGCAGTTTAAAGGCTGAAAGCACAAATGAAATCAAAGAACCAAAAACACTTCCCAGAATTATCTCACCTTATCTGTGTTGAATAAATATGAAAGGATTAAAAGGCTGGCTTCCTCACTATAAGATTTGGTTCTCCTTCCCAATTGTACTGTAGAATGCTTGCCACAAACCATCAGTCCAACTGTACTTAGGCTTGAGAGACAGTACCAGGGTCACAGGAACTTCCTTGCCTGCATCTGACCCTAGTTCAATCTCTACCATGATATATGTAGTCACCAGAAAAACAGTGGGTGTGGTCCTGGAAAATCCTGAGTACTAGGGTGTCCCGAGTATCTGGGGTACCATGGGACCCAGCAGCATTGAATCCTTGGAAACTTGAATTGAACCACTAACCTGATTAGCTAAAACTCAAGGGCAGATGACATTCCCACCATAGTGGACGAGGGGACACTGCACTGCAGCTCTATTAAAGAATAAAATCATGCAATTTTCAGGGAACTTGGGATATCGGTTTGAGTGAAGTCAGTCAGAAGGAAAGGGATAGATACAGAATGAGCGAGCACTCTCATATGTGGGACTTAAAGATGCACAGCAAGGAAGAAACAAAGGGCCAAAGGCAAGAAAACAAAACTGATCCATGCAACTGAGTTGGTGTATGTGGGGATGGTGGAAAGGGAGGGGCATTTGTGCTCAGGGAGAGAGGGTGGTACACTGGTGATGGGGGTGGTGCTGGAATTATATGCATGAGAAACCATCATTAACAGAATTGTAAATCATGGTACCTCAATCCAGAAAAGTGAAAAAAAATTTCAAAATTTGTGGGATTAAAAAAAAAAAGACTAATACCCAAGAACATATAGGACCAGGAGGATTGGTCCAGGTTTAACATGACAAAGACAGTTGGAAATAATCACTCTGGATAAGAACTGCATGCTGAAAGTAGGTAAAGGAACAAACATGATAAGCTCTCAGTATCTGTATTATAAATCATAATGCCCGAAAGGAGAGAAAGACAGAAAGAAGGAAAGTTCCTGCCATAAAGACAGGCTGGGGTGGCAGGGGGTGGGGTGGGCTGTGGCAGGAGGGAAATATACACTGATGGAGGTATGGGTTTTGGAACATTATGTGACTGAAACCTGATTATGAACAGCCTTGTAACTGATTCAACTGAGAAAAACCCCCAGAATCAAAGGAAGGGCTCTGGAAGGATGCCCCCTACACACACACACACACACACACACACACACACACACACACACACACACACATTCCACTACACTGGACCACACACACATGTTACCTGTTACCTGCAGTGGGCCTTATCAATCCTCAGGTGGAGTTTCTGACCCCTCTTTTAGCAAGAAAAGCCCAATGTCTTCTAGTCCCTGATGAGTCTAGCATGGAACCCCCAAAAGGAAGAGGGTATTTCAAAAAAGACCAAGGATATTGGGAGGGGCAGTGAGAGAGTCTCTGCTGGGGGCAGACCCTGAGTCCTACAGTGTGGCAGGGGGACACAACTCCTGGACAGCATGGCCACTGCTGAAACACAGGCTCCCCACCCGCTACCTCCACCTCCCACCACAGGGCTGCACTGCAGGATGGTTCTGTGACCACCAACAAAAGGCAAGAAGGAAGAGTTAGTTTTCCGTATAGTGGGGTCCCTGGGATAGTGCTGCCTGATTAAGTGAGAAAAAGAATTTTGTCAAGTTTGTAGTATAAATGCTTCACAGATTTTCATTTGCATATAAATCCCTTAGGGATTAAAATATAGAGATTTATTTGTGTGTGTGTGTGTGTGTGTGTGTGTGTGTGTGTGTGTGTACCTAAAAGGGTTCTGACTCAGAGGTCTGCAGCGGGGCCAGAATTCTGCATTTTCAGCAAGTGCCCAGATCTGAACTGGGCTGCTGCTCTGGGAAGCAGCCTCTGAGCGGTGGATTACAGAGCAGCAGCAAGCATGGTTGCTGGCCTCGGAGATGTGAGTTTCAACTCTGGTGCTGGTGAAGGGACCAGGTGACCCTCTGCGTCCCCTTGTGCTGAGCACCTTTCTGGACCAGGTGGGCTCCTGAAAATCACCCCCTCGGACCAGACAGGAGTAGCTGGACCCTGGGCGACAAGCTTCCTTCTGAGTGGTTGCTATGCCTTCCTGCCAAACATGCATAGGCTCAAGCCCAGTTTTTATTGCTAAGAAACGGGAAGATGGTGTTGAAACCCTCCCCATCTCCAGCTCCCGGAAGGTGATTGAGATGCTATTTTCTTAACAACTTTGAAGACTGAGTGAGATTTTTAAACCAGAACAAATCTAGGTTGCTAAATGCCTGGAGACCCGGGAACGGCGGGGTCTCTGGCTGCTGCCTCCCCGCCCTCTCCAGTTCAGGTGGAGAAGGGAAATTGCCTGCTGTGGAGAAAGGGGCAACAGACAAGTGTGTTGGGATCGGCTTTGCTGGCAGCCACCCTGCAGACTGGGGAGGCAGAGGTCAATTGGTACACAGGACAGGGGGTGGGAATTGGTGAGGGAGGAGCTGGAGAGGAAGGAGGAGGAGAGGAGAGAGGAAGGGGGAGGAGAGGAGAGAGGAAGTGGGAGTAGAGGAGAGAAGAATGGAAGTTTGGTTATAGGTCTCCCTAGAACGGTTCTGAAGAAGCGCTCAGAAGCAGAGACAGATGCTGAACTTCAGTGTCTTCTCTGATATACATACCCAAGTCTACACCACAGTCCTTCTTGACAGGGGACTACCACCTTGTGAGGTCAGCTGACTCCAACCCAAAGGACTCCAGTGAAAGCCAGCCTTTGCCAGCTGGTGGGGACGTGGCAATGATCTGCTGCAAACTGTACTTAGAAGGCTGGGTCCAATACCATGGCATGCCCCTCAAGACTATGCACAGCACAGCTTTTAGTTTACTCTTTGTTGAGGTTTGTGTTCTTATTGAGGTTTTGTGGCTTACAACAGGATTCCAATTTTTGTTCTGTGCTTACCCCACTCCTGCACCACTCCCCAACAAGGTGCCACTGACACCTCCCTTTCTTAGACTCCTTCCTCTGCTGTGAAGGGTCTCAATTGTCCATTCTGTTAGCAATATGTCAGGGGGAATCCCCATGGGTTATTATCTGTCCCTTTACTTTGTGTCTTTATATTTGACATAAGTCAGATCAACCATTTGTTGATAAGTCAGTATTTGTCTTACTCCTTCAAACATACTTGCTTAGCATGACACCTTTCAGTTCCATCCAAATTGAAACTAAAATTAAGGTATGACTATCCTTCCTTCTCGCTCCCTCCCTCCCTCCCTCCCTCCCTCCCTCCCTCCCTCCCTCCCTCCCTCCCTCGCTCCCTCCCTCCCACCCTCCCTCCCTTCTTACCTTTCTTTCTCCTTTCTTTTTCCTTTTCTTTTTTCTTTCTTTCTCTTTTCCCTCCCTCATTCCCTCCCTCATTCCCTCCCTTCTCTTCCTCTCTTCTCTTCCTCCCTCCCTCCCTCCCTCCCTCCCTCCCTTTACTTCCCTTCCTTCCTTCCTTCCTTCCTTCCTTCCTTCCTTCCTTCCTTCCTTCCTTCCT
The DNA here is from genome assembly GCF_027595985.1 of Sorex araneus. Lineage (NCBI taxonomy): Eukaryota > Metazoa > Chordata > Mammalia > Eulipotyphla > Soricidae > Sorex > Sorex araneus. Next base: position 156,255,220 of record NC_073304.1, on the reverse strand, counting down.
TCCTTCCTTCCTTCCTTCCTTCCTTCCTTCCTCTCTCCTCCTCTTCCTCCTCCTCCTCTTCCTCCTGCCTCCCTTCCTCCTCCTCCTCCTTCCACATCTGGCAGTGCTTAGGGCTTACTTCTGACTCTGAGTTCAGGTATTAGTCCTAGCAATACTTGAGGGACCATATAGGTCAGCCACACACAATGCAGAGCCTGGCCTCAAGATTTCACCTTCCCTTAGAGGTGAGTAGTAGTCCATTGTGCATACAGTCTATGCCTTCTTTCTCCATTCATCTGTTATTGGGCACTTGGGTAATTTTTTATATCTACTACAAGAGTTGAACACAGGTGTGCATACAACTTTAAAAATTAATGTTTTCGTATACTTGGGCTCAATGCCAAAGAGTGAAATGGAGGTTCTATTTTTAATTTTTTGAGTTCCATATAACTGTTTTCCATAGTGGGTGAACCAGATGATCATCAGGGAAATAAAATGAAGCTTTTGATCTGCTCTGTCTTGGAAATCTATCCTTTTGCCCTCGGTCCAAACTTGTGATCACTCCAGTAGCAAGTACTATACTGGTATCAAGACACGGAACTATACAGCTGTAGAGAGTGCAGCGTGCTGATGAAACAGTGAATTGGCTGGTGTGAGTGATGGCCTATGAGCCCTGATTATGAGGTCTGGAGCAAAACTGGCCAAGGATAGGCGCTGTAAGCTACAGAAACTGCTCAGTCCTGCACACTGGCTGGGTGCTGGCCCAGGGACACGCTGTGGGAAGTTCACAAGCGGATCTGTGCCCAGGGCTTGTCACTCATCCATCTCTCTCCAGGCCTCTGGCCAAGAGAATATAATCACATCAAATGAGCCACAAGCACATCAACATCTCCGTCTCCTGCTGTCAGCTGGTCCACAATCTGGGCTTGGCAGCAAAGACCGACCTGAGCCCCTGTCTTTCTCCCTGCAAACGGGAGACGTCAGGCTTGTTCCAAAGGACGGGGGTCCTCTGTCACCCTAAAACTGGAAGTGAGCTGGGATGGAGCAGCTAGAACCAGAACCCCCCCGACCCCTGAGCAGGAGTGGGACCTGGACGTAATGAGGACTCAAGTGCTAACACCCCCTGAAGTTTTATCCTTGCTTCAGATCCAGGAGAGGCAGGGAGAAACAGCTCATTAAGGGTACCCATCACCCTCCTCCACAGGAGCCAAGAGCCAGGGGCTCAGGAGACGCTATCTCTCCTTGGAATCTGAGGAGACACTGCTTTTTGGAACTGTCCAGCTCCTCCTGGTGCACCTTTTCTAGCCTGACACAAGGTTTCTTCTGAGACATGCAGGGAAGCAGAAAGGGGCGTTCTGGGGTGTAGACAGGGCAGGTTCTGGTGCTGGGGGCAGCTGGCTCCTGGCCCACACTCTCCACTGTCTGCGTTGCTTCCTGGACAGGTTAGCCCAGACTTTAATTCCTAGCCTGGCCAGTGATGTCAAGCCCTTTGCTGCATCTGGTACAGGCTCAACCTTCAGGACCCAATCCTGCTCCTTCCATTCCAGAGGCTGGGTGGGGACCCATGCAAGCCTTCCCAGCCTTCCAACATCTCCCCTCTCCCCCTAATCTCTCTGCCAGTCTGCTCCCCAGGTCCCCTCAGAACACTGCTGGCCAATAGCAACTCTGGAACCAGTGGAACCAGCATGGACAGTGGCCCCTTTCCACCCTCACAAGCTCCCTGCTCTCAGCTATATCCAGTCACTGCACAAGAGTTAATGAAAAGTGCAATAAACCCATTGTTTCATCTGTCCTTAATTAATGCAAGCAATTGAATGGTGCCAGTCACTGGGGTTGAGAGACTAAGTCTGAATAAGTCACATGCTTCTGGGCACAGAGGGCTTTTACCTAGGGTGGGGAACCTGCCTTCCTGAACGACGTGGCCTCCACCTAATCTGGGTGGCTTGCATCTCCTGCCCCCGAGTGACAGTTCGGCTTGCTCTTGGCTCAGACCAGGATCAATGGCTCCCCGGGACAGGTAAGGGAGCCACCTCCTGGCAAGGACGGGGTGGGGGAGAGGGGCTGAGTCGAGGGACAGTTAGGCCATGAAAAGACCTCTAAGATTCCCCCTTTTCTAAGGTGACCACCGATGGCACAAGCAAGGGGAAGGAGAGGACAGCGGGACACATTGGTATCATTCCCAGGAGACAGAAGGGTGCTGGGACACTGTGTAGGGTGGGGCTGGGGGACATCATGCAGGACGCTCAGCAGTGACCCCAGAGGGGTTCACCAGAGCTACCAGAGAATAGATGAGACATGGTGGCTTTGGTGGGCCTGCCTAGGATGCTGATGGAGAGGGGTTCTTGGCTACCTCTGGACATGGGACGCTCCATGAGTCATGTTTTGCAAAGCTTCAGGTCTTTATAGGTTCCTTCCCTGCCAGAGAGTTGGGGAGGGAACTACAGCACCTGCTCATGTGCTCAGGCCTCTAGCCTCGGCAGGGACACACATGTAGTCACGATGTGGCCTTCTGACCCAGCCCAGGATGGTGATTCAGGGCCCAGAGTTGAGCGGGGAGAGGAGAAGCAATACCAATGTCTGCTCAGTCAGGGACACTTGGTGACCAAGGACAGGACAAGGAAGGAGCTGGGTGACATTCTGGAGCAGAAATAGTGGTCCTGAGGCAGGGATCCAGGCCCTTTAGCTGGGGATACATCAGAGATGGGAAGGGGGTGCTGGGCCCCTCGAGAGACAGAGAGGGTGTGACAAGACACACTAAGTGAGACACAGAGAGCTGAGGATAGACTCAGAGTTAGGAAAGAACACAGAGAGATACAGAGACAGAGAGATCAGGTGAAAGTGGCAGAGAAAAACAGAAACAGGGACAGAGAGTGAGAGAAGGAGCAAGGACGAGGGAGACAGACGGAGACAGAGACAGAGACGGGGGCGGTGGTGAGGCATAGATGGGATCTCTGGAGGTTGAGGGTTCACATGTGGCGGACAAAGGCCCAATAATAGAAGCTTCGATCTTTATGGAGGCCAGAACAGCCCCCTCAGTTGAAAAAAGTAAACTGGCATTTATCTTCTGAAAAGTTCTGAAATGAAAACTTAAACAGTTCCAACCACAATAACACAAATTGAAGCAAATAAACGTGTTTTCTTTTTCTAAAGCAGAGACAGAACACACAAGTTACTGAGAAAAGGCTGAGAACCAGTGGAAAGTTTCTCTTTGACAGGCTTTCTCTTTCTTCATCATTTGCACTCAAAAGCTACTGGGTGAGTTGAGGATGCTCAATTCTAGTAAAATGAAGTTTATACGTAAATAAATCAGGACTTAGAAGACACACACACATACACACACAGACTCCTCAGCAGTTAGAAAGCAAACCCAAGATGCTGTCCTTGATGTTCATGCACATCTTATTGTTCTGTAGCTTGACGTTGGACAGGTACTGGCATGTGTAGCATATGCCTGACCTGGGTTCAATCCCTGGCACAAAACAGTCCCTAATCATTGCTGGGTGTGGTCCTACAGGCCCCCTGAGCAGTGTCCATATGGCCCTGGTGGCCCCCAAAAATGCAGGGCCTAAGCAGGCCCCCTTTCTGGGGCCCTTACATTGAACCACCAGCCCAACTGGCCAAGTGAGTGGCCCCAGGGCGCCTGACCACGTGGGAGTGGCCCCCAAACTGGAGAAGCCTCTTTCCCACCTGCACACAGGGTGGCACCTGGGACCCACCTGATCCAAGAAGAATGGACATGGGAGGAACAGAAATATCCAGGCTGATTTGGCCCACAAAGGGCTCAAGCAGAGTCACCCCTGGGCACTGGGAAGCCAGACTGCACAAACCCAGAAGCTGCAGAGACCCTGTGGAGACCCCAGAGCTCTCTTTCTCCTGGCCAGGGAGAAGTGTTACAACATGTGCTCTCCCTGCAACCCCCACCCCACGCTTGCTTTCTGGTGAACAGCAACTGCTCCTTCCAGCCGACCGGGACCAGCTGTGCCCTGAGACGGAAGTGCACAGCACCGGAATGTCTTCCCACTGTCTGCCAGGTCAGTGGCAGTTCTGGGCATTTCTCCTCCCAGCAAAAGCCACTGTCTGTTCTCAGAGCCACACAGGCCTGGAGGAGGCCCAACAGCCTGAACCATCTCCTAGCCCGAATGGGCATCCAGAAGGCTGTGCTTGGAGTCAGAAATAGGACAGGGGTGAAGGCAGATGACTGAGGTTCAACCCCTGACACCAACCAGTCTCCTGAGCACTTTGAGAAATGAGCTTTGGCACCGAGCCAGGAGTAGCCCTGAGTACCGTTGGGCATAAACCTGCTTCTTCCTCCTCTTCCCCCAGATAACTGTTATAGGCTTCATGGAATAATGCATTACGTACGGATAGTCTTTATGTGCAATAATATGACATCATGTGTTATGGGCACACAGAATAACGCTTCATCATCAGAATGGGTGAGCCAGGGCTGAGCAGAGCTCCTGGTGGAATGCATGCCTGCATGGGCAAGGCCCTGGAGTCAACTCCCAGCACTGCAAAAAACTAACTAAATAAAATGAAACTGTTCCTTTGAGACAACATGGAAGGAGTCTGTGGGGATGATAGTGAGTGAAATAGGCAAGAGAGTGAGTGACGGTGGCTCTCACTCACGAGTATGAGCGGTTAAGGCAAAGGATCCAGCCCAAACCAATCAAACTCATTTCTAGTTTGATGCTTCAGGGGCTACTCCTCATGCTGGAGTTTCAGGTTGGACACCCAGCATCGCATGGTCTTCCAGGGGTGCTCTCCCAGCACCAAGTCTGGGATAGACCCTGAGAACTGCCAGGTGTGGTCCTGAAACAAAGATAAATTAAATTAAAATAATTAAGGTGGTGGAAGATTCAGGGGTTTGGGAACGTGCTGTGTATAGGCAAGCCCCTGAGTGTGATCCCCAACCTTCACTCCAACTTCCCTAGCCACATTAGACAGGGCCCTGGGGGTCCCCAGCACTTTGATATCCTTGGGTCCAATACATAAATAAATAGTGGAATAACTGAATATAAGATTTTCATCCAACAACAGTCTGGAAGCTAATCCACATGTCACCACACCCACATCACCCATGGTAAGTGGTGCCACCAGGCCCCAAAGCCTGCAAGTCCACGGGCTCTGTCCTCTGCCTATAGGAGCTAAAATCCATCCAGACTCTTCCTCAGTCACCAAAGCAGGACTCTAGGGGACCCCAGGAGACTTCAGCTCACAGTAGCTTGGGGACACAGATTAAAGCCACTTCAAGGCACCTCACTGAAGAATCACTCTGCAGCCCTGGTCACAGGCTGGGATAAGAGTAGGGTGCCTACAGGGAGCCGAGGGCTGGGTGCTCACCCTTCAGCCCGAGAAGCAGTCAGGATGGCCTAGAGCATGAACATAAGCAGCCCAGGGCCATGCCCCAGCCCCTGGGCAAGGCTCTCTGCAGATGGGTCCTGCTCTCAACTCACTCTTACCTTTCTCTCCCTTGCTCCCTCTTGTTCTCTCTCACATGAGCTCCTAACGGGTGCTGCACTCCACGGCAAGGACAGATGTCAAGGATCAAGGCTCACAAATGGTCTGTAAATACTTGCCGTAGCCTTCATGGAGCCCAGCTGAGGGTTGGCAAGGCAGGTGCAGCCAAGGATGCTGGACACACTTCACAGAGCCAGGGCTACCGAGCACCATGTGGTCCCTGGGAGATAGTGCTGCTGGGGACCGAGCAAAGTCAAGCTGGGTGGAGGTCAGGCCCTGAACACTCAGTCTTGACAGGTGGCAAGAGGCTTGGTGGGGAGAGAGGGTCCCCTGGGAGATGCCCCTGGCCAGGGGTGTCTGTATTGACACCTGCGTAGCTCATACTAAGTCTGTTAGCATCCGAAGGGGCCTCTGTTGAAGCTGTGCTTCCATTTGTCTGTCTTGGACACTTACTTCTAAGCCCAGTAAATACAGAAGACACATTACGTGTGGCCTTTTGATGTCTATGGGGAAAATCACCGGGAATCTGAAGATCAGGGACCCGATCCCTGTTGGCTATAAACAAACTACATGGTGCCGAATGTTGTTGCTCCTATTCTTCCCTCTCCAATAGACATTTGCACCAAGCTCTAAAACTTAGCACTAGCAGTCAATTGACCAGGCACCAGTCTGTGCCAGAAATCTAGTAATCACAAAGCTGGTGGTTGAGACCCAGTCCAGGGGTCTTTGTCAGGGCACCCTATACCAATGAGAGGAGGTCTCTGCAGTGGGGCATGTGTGTACGGAACAGACTTGACTCCCTACAAACTATCTGGACCCGGACAATGCAGACACAACTGCGGTTCATCGACCATCCTGGAGGCAGGTTTAGTAAGGGGAAAAAAAGTGGGCTTGACAGTGATAAAGGTCCTGGAGTGTCTTGTATGGAGGGGAAGAGTCTTTCTTTCTTTTCCCTTTGAAGAAGCCTATTGGTGTAGATTCTGGCAGGAGCTGCTCTTCAAGGTTCTCTTAATGGGGGGATGGGGACAGTATCTCCTTGGTATAATGAACCCATTTTTGTAGGTCTGAGTGTACATCCGAAATGCAGAGAAACAGTGCTTCCTGCCTACTCTCCACTCTGGGTCCAAAGACTCCTCCTGAGTTCTAAGGTTCGGGTCACGGATCCTTTTCAGACAGATAACAGGACCAGTGTGACAAGAAGAGAGACTCTGCTGCAGGCAGGGTGGGAGATGCAGTTCTGCTTCCCTTCACACTCCTCAGGTGCCATTGGTGCTCATCACAGCACAGAATCACCAGATCCCAGGGGCCTGGTGATAGCTATGGCTGTGTCCATCAGGCAGCACTAGGTATGCTCTGAGCTAGTAAATATTCACCTGTGAAGATGTTTTCAAATGAGATTAGACTCGGATCTGCAGAGTAAAAATGGTGGGCACTAGTAAGGGTAGGCTCTCTCTCTCTCTTTCTCTCTCTCTCCCTTTCTCTCTTTCTCTCTCTCTTGTGTGTGTGTATGTGTGTGTGAGTGTTACTCTCTTGTGCTCTCTTCTTCCCTTCAGCTGGGACATTCATCTTCTTCTTCCCTAGTTTCTCCATCTTCAGACTGCAGGACTCAATAGCAGGATCGCCTGATTTCTTCCAGTTCTGGGGAACACAAGGGCTCATCAACTCCTAAAACAGTGCTCTCTGACCTTTTAGACCCATGGGCCAGCACTGGGCCATGGATAGGTGGGTGGACGCTGTTTGATGGCACTCCTTGACAGACACTTCTGTATCTGCCTTTCCCTAACTTTGCTGGATTTCCTGATGTCTGGGGCAGGTTTATGTCCAAATGCCCTCATCTTACCTGGAAGGGAAGGGATTCTATACCTAAACATCCCTAGAGTATTTCTTCTACTCTAAGAAGAGTCTTTTACTTTGGGTACCTGGGAGATCATTGATGGCAGCCTGGGGAGAAGGGCAGACCTCAGGATATGAGCCTGAAGTCTGGCCATGATGCAGGTGGTGGTGGTGGAGGGGGAGTTTGTGGGTGTGACTGACAAGCTACTAGAAAACTGGGGATCTGGGTGGAGAAGGCCCAGTCCCCATCTAAGCAGGCTTGGGGATCTCAGCCACAGGTCCCGAATACCTGGGTTCCTCTGTCAGTTCCTTCATGGGTGAGGCTTGTCCGAGCATGTGGAGCATGGCTGTGGTTTCCTCCAAAAGTTACATATGACCCAAAAATAAATAAATGAAATAAAAGGAAGAATGGAGGGGCAAGAGAGTGAGTAAGCAGATAAGGAGTTTGCCTTGCAAACAATTGATCTGGGATTTGATCCGGAGCACACAGGAGTCCCATACACACAGAAGTCAACCCCGAGCACTGCTGGGGGTGGTCCCCAAATAAGAAACAATAGAATAAGGGGAATCATTAAATAACAGGGGAAGTATTGTGGCTCTAATGTATGTCACCTGGTGTTACTTCCTTCAATACCCTCAGCAAGCAGAAACATGCATACACATTGGGGATAGATGGGCATAACCACAGCAAAATTCTCAGTTGGAATGAAGGGAGAGCATTAGAAAGTAAAGTGCAGAGCTCTGCTTTTCAAATATTTTCCCTCAGTCAGAAACTGTAGGATAACATAGCCTTGGGTAGTTTAGGTTATCCTACAAGAAACTAGATCCATCCTACATTTATGAGTAACCTCAAATCCTGTCTATACTTAAATAAGTCACTTTATTCCCTGCCCTCGGCTCTTACTACAACTCTGATGAAAATAAGGGGAGGAGTGAAATTACTTCTAACAATATGAACTCTCACATGTGACCAATCTTTGTTGAAGGTCAGACTGTGATTTTCTCTCAACCTTTGATTCAGATAGCTGTGTTATAAAGAAAAATAGAAATAACAAATAGAACTTACTTAGAGTCTTACTAAGACAAAAAAAAACCCATCAGGAGCTAAAGTGATAGTACAGCAGGTAGGGAACTTGCCTTGAGTGCAGCCCATCCAGGTTTTATCCCTGGCATCCCATATGGTCCCCTGAGCTCACCAGCAGTGATCCCTGAGTGAAGAGCTAGGAGTAAGCCCTGAGCACCGCTGGGTATGGCCCCAAAACAATGCAAGCAAACACAAAAGTCAATAAAAGCTCAAAGAGTTTTGAACTTGGCTGATCAGAGGGCATTCATCATGAGGGGGGAAAATTAAACAAGTGGTATTTATGTTATTAAATCACAATTCCGAAGCCAATCAGCTGCAGAAGGGGAAGCAAGCATTTCCATCAATTATTACTGAATTGAACATAATTTTCCCATCACAAGCAGATTGTAAATGGGAACTGCAGCTCCTCCAGGAACTCTTCCCGTACATCAGGTATTAACTTTGTCAGAGGAGCAAGGGCACAGGGGAGGTTGGGGGTGCTGGGGAAGGCAGGGAGCAGGAAGGACGTGGAGAGCAGCCAGGTGAGGTCTGAGGGACATGGAGACCCACTGGGAAGACAGCTCAAGACTCAGGAGATGGGGAACCACCCCTTGGTTCTGGGGTTCCAGCATGGGAATAGATAAGACTAGGCCAGTCATGTGCCATGTCCTGGCTTCTGGTCCTGGGGACAGCAGGGTTAGGATGGCAGCAGTGGCGAGCAATTGCCCATAACATCTCTGCCTGCCGTCTTAGCTGATTCACCTGCCTGTGTCCCCCAAACATAAGGGACTTCCGGCTTGTCTGAAAACTCCCAACCTCAGTTTCATCAGAACCTCCTGCAGCTTTGGGGACCATGGAGACACCCCTCTGGCCTCATCAAGTGCCCCATCGATTTAGTGATCAGTGCGTTCTTCCCAGCCACCTTTTGTCTCTCTTACTCTATCTGCCACTTTTAAAAACCGCCCCTCTGGGTTCTCCATCCTGCCCATCTGAATGTGCCTTTTGCTCACCATGCTGCAGATCCTGACAGGAATGAGCGAATTTCTCTCTTCCCTGGCCCCCAAAGAGACTGGGCTGGGTGAGTTCTGGATCCAGAAATTCCACTCAGATTGTTAATGACTTCTGTGTCGTGGGGTCTAAAGTAGTTGCTAGGCACCCGGAAGATGGTTGCCAGGCAGGCTTTTGTTTCAAAGGAACAGCAAACAAAGAGCGTGGGCTGGCAGTGGCCGGGCGTTGAACTGGGGAGAGGTGGGTAGTCAGGGATGGAGTCTGCAGCGTGTCTCTCCGGGGCTAGGCTCCCTGGATGGCGATCACACAAATGTCCTGAAGTGATGGAACTGCAGACTAGGGACAAGCAGAAGCTCCAGGAGCAGAAATTCACCTGCGCCCAACCCCCTGTCTCTACACACACACACACACACACACACACACACACCACTTCCTCCCCTCTTTTCCTCTCAATGTTTCTCCTCTCCAGCAATACTGGGAGAGCCCAGGTGCCACTAAGGCTATACCTGGCAGTGTTCAGGGAACCATGAAGTATCAGAGGTCAAAGTCGGGACCTCACAATTTCAGGGCATGTGAGACCAGGGTGATAGTACAGTGCATAGGGCAATTGACTTGTACACAGCAGACCTCAGTTTGATCCCTGCCACCACTTAGGGGCCCCCCTGATCTGGCCAGGGGTTATACCTGCACACAGGGCCAGTGGTAGGTTCTGAATATACCATGTAGCCCCCAAACAAAACAAAACAAAAACAAATTGAGCTACTTCTACAGTCCAAGATAGTCTGTTCCGAGTATTCTAGAAGGAAAGACAGCCTCAGGAATACGCCTTAGCTGGGAAATCTCACTAGCCAGACTGGTGGGACCCACCAAGTACCCTTGAAAGGTGCCAAGGAGCCTGAGAACTAAATTGCCTGAAGGAACAGAAACCACAAATGCTGTCTACACCCTCATCCTCTACCCCCTCCCCAACAGAGATCGAATATCTGGGTCTTCACTCAGATCTTACCTTTAAAATTTTTTAAAAATCAGTTTTAGTTTATAAAACACCTCATTAAGGCATGGGGATTTACAATCCTATTAACTGTACTTTTCACGCAGGCATCATTCCCACACCCATCACCAGAGACCCCACTTCCCTCCAGCAGCCCAGGGCCCCGAGTCCCATGTAAACTCAGTTTTATAGACAAAATCTTCAGTTCCAGTTTTAGCTTTTATCTTATTTTTCTGTCTTGGGGGGCACAGCCAACAGTGCTCAGGACTTACGCCTGGCTCTGAGCTCAGGGACCACTCCTGTAGGGGCTCAGGGGGCCTTCACTGTGTACAAGGCAAGTGCCCTCCCCATGCAACAGCCTCACAGATTTTGCTTTTTTCAGAAAGCCTTTTACTCTATATCTTTCCTCTCAGACCTTCCAGAAACATCCCCTTTGCCTGCTTTTTTTCTCCTCTGATTTAAGTGGGCACTGACCATGGGTTTGGGTTCTGGTTGGGGCCAGCAGAAAGGTCAGCAGGTGAGCAGATGAAGGTAAGCAGCAATAAAAGGTGTTTCCCAGCAGGCCAGACCCAGCACAGAGCTTCCCCTCCTGCTGTTCCGGCCCCAGAGGTGCCCTCCTCGGGACCCCACCCACCTCTTTCATGCCTCGGTCATGTCACCCAGAGCCCTGCCTCCACTGAGTATCCCCCGACCTGTCCCCTCATCAGCACTCACTGAGGACTGCAGTAAGCCTCAACCTGGCCCCTGGCATTCCCTGAGGGCATGTGCCAATGTCTGGAGATCCTTTTAGTGGCCAGAACAGGGAACGTGGACAGGGAGGGCCACTGCTGCCCTGGAGCAGAGACTGGGGTTGATGCTAAAGGTCCTCAGGGCCAGCACAGTCACCCACACTGGGAAGCTCTGTCCCCAGACCTGCAGGAAGGTACCTAGGGCCCATGGCTCCTCCCCAGGAGGCTTAGCACCCCCTGCAGGGATGTGTGTGACCAGGGCACAGAGGTGCACATGGCCCCTGTTAAAGCCTGAAGATGTCCCGCCATAGGGAAAGGCAGCCTGAGGCCCCCTCCCTGCACTGGTGACCAGGGAAGACAGGAGAGAAAAAGGGAGGGAAGGACAGGAAATGGGAGGGAAAGAAGGGGGAGAAGACGGAGGTGGAGGGTGGGAGGAGAGAGGGAGGCACAAGAGAGAAGAGGAAAGGAAGGAGGAGAGAGAAGAGACGAAGGAGGAAGGGGAGGAGGGAAAAGGGAGGAAGGAGGAGGGGAGGAGACAGAGAACTGTGGGTGGGGAGAAGGAGGCAGGGAGGATGATGAGAGGGAGGATGGGGAAGAGGAAGAAGGGTGGAGGAAAGACACTGAAATATTGGTCAGTGACCTTGCATGTGTGAAGCCTGGGATCCAGCCTGGAGCTGCAAGAAAATCCAACCAAAGCAAACCCACCTCAGCATGCAAGAAAGGGCAGGAGATGTGACATACCAGAGATGAGCTTCTGCCCCCCAATACTCAAGACAAAGCTTAGTTTGGACATGGGGCAGAGGAGCCATTCAGAGTGAAGCTGGCCGGAGGCAGACTTTGTTCCCCTGTCCTGGCAGTGCCCGGTCAGGTGGAGGATTGAGACCACATGGATGAGTTCTGGGAATTCTGCAAGCATCCTGGACACTGCACACCACTCTGCCTGCCTTTCTGAGGATACTGCAAGTGCCTTTGGAGAGTGGACGCTGGGTCCAGGGGCCAGGAGCACATCCACCTTCTCATTTCAGTTTCCATTCACATGACCAGAGAGAAGAGATGTTGGGATGTGTGCATACAAGGCATGTTTGTGTGTGTGCTGTTTGTGTGTGCGATGTGATGTTTGTATATATCACACTTTTGTGCCTGTGTATTTGTGCGTATGCATCATGTATTCTGGTATGTGCATGAGCTTGTGTGTGCACATATGTTTGTGTATGTATGTGTATTTGTGTCTGTATGAATGTTTGTGTTAGCACTGTGTCTTTCTGTATGGGTTAAGCAGTGTCTGCATGTTATGTATGTCTATATATCACTTATATCACTTGTAGTCCCATTGATCTTCGATTTGCTTGAGCGTGTGCCAGTAACGTCTCCATTTGTCCTTGTCGAGTGCTAGTGCAGCCCAATGATATCTGCTTGCTCCAGGAACAGGAAGAGCCTCAATCATTCATTCAGGGATTTAATGAAGAAATCTGATCATCTAGTTGGTGGGCGGCCACGAGGTCTTCTGACATCCTGTGGAATCCAGTCGGTAACAGCTCTAGTCCAGAGGTCATCTCTGAATCGCATTACATGACTGCCCTATCTGATTTTTGATGCCTTGGCAAACGAGACAGCATCCCTGATTTTTGACCATCGATGGAGGTCAGAATGCCGGATTCCTTCTCTCACTTGGGTGAGACATGATATTCCCAGCATAGCTCTTTCGATTCCTCTTTGGGATACCCTAATAGCATTCTCATCCTGTTTGCGTACAGCTCAGGTCTCTGAGGCATATGTTAGTGCAGGAAGAATGGTGGAATCGGAAAGATGTGCCTGGAGTCAGAGGTTCTTTGTTCTCTTAACCACTTCTTCGACGCTCTTGAATGCATTCCACACTGCTCTCTTCCTCCTGCGCAGTTCTGGCACCAAGTTGTTCCTCGTGTTGGTTTCTCGACCCAGGTACACATAGCTGCTGCATTCAGAGATGTTCGTTCCATTGAGAGTAAATGGAGCTTCAGGGACCAGTTCATTTTTCATGAACATCATCTTGTTGAGATTCAGCTGCAGTCCGACCTTTCCACACTCGTGGTCAAAGTCGGCCAGTATTTGTGCTGCTTGGCTAATGTTTGGTGTTATGAGAACGATGTCATCAGTGAAGTGGAGGTGGTGTAAATGCCGACCATCTATCTTCACTCCCATTCCTTCCCATTCCAGTCGTCACATGATGTTCTCAAGGGCGGCACTGAAGAGTTTCGGTGAAATAGTATCACCCTGCCGCACCCCTCTCTTTACGTCAATGATCACTTCCTTGTAGAATGGTGAGATCCTGGTGGTGAATCCACAATACAGCTCACAGAGGATTTTGATATACTGAGTTTGAACACCCTGTTTGGCCAGGGCTTCGATGACCTCCTGAGTCTCAACAGAATCGAAGGCCTTCTTTAAGTCAATGAATGTTAGACAGAGCAGCATCTTGACCTCTCGAGAAACTTCAATGAGTTTGGTCACTGTGTGGATATGGTCTATCATGCTGAATCCCCTTTGGAACCCGGTTTGCTTGCATGGTTGTCCTTCATCTAGTGTTCTGCCTATTCTATTCAGGATGACACAAGTGAACAACTTGTAGACGACAGACAGCAGGCAGATTGAGTGATAGTTGCCGATGTCTTGGATGTCTTGGATGTCTCCCTACTTGTACAACAGAACGGTCCTGCTGGTTTACCACTGAGACAGAATCTTGCATTCAGACAGGTAGTGTATGAAGAGTCAAGCCAGTGTATTGATGAGTACTGGCAGGAGATTCTTCAGGTGTTCAGGTCTGACCTTGTACGGACCAGGTGTTTACCTGGTCTTTACCAATGAAATGGCGTGTCGGATTTCAGAAGGGAGAACATTGGGAACAACATATCCATCCTGTGGAATTTGGTATGTGGGCAGGTGGACATGGCTGTCAACGAGATCTGAGTAGAAGTCATGAATAATCCTCTCCATTGCCTTTCTTGAAGATGTGATAGATCCATTGGGACGTCGGAGGGCAGTCATCTTGGTCTTGTAGTTGGCGAATATAAATAAATAAATAATTAAATAAATATTTGTGGATGTATGTGTATGTTTTTTTGTGTGTGTGTTTGGATGGGTCTTATTTGTGTGAATCTGTGTATGAGCATGTATTGATCTATGTTGCCGTAAGTCTGTGTGTATCTGTGTGGTTTGTGTTTAAATGGGTCTTGTGTGTGTGGATTTTTTTGGGGGGTCACACCCAGAGATGCACAGGGGTTACTCCTGGCTCTGCATGCAGGAATTTCTTCTGACAGTGCTCAGGGGACCATATGGGATGCTGGGAATCAAACACGGGTTGGCCACGTGCAAGGCAAACACCCTACCCACTGTGCTATTGCTCCAGTCCCATTTTGTGTGTGGATTTGTGAGTGTCTTTGTACTGATGAGTGATACCATGAATCTGTGTGTTTAGATGGGTCTTGTGTGCACATATTTGTGTATGAGTGTGTTTGTATTGGTGTATGCTTCTGTGAGTTTCTGTGTGTTTATTTAGATGGGTCTTGTGTGTGTGTACGTGTGTGTGTGTGTGGACTCATCTATGAGTGTGTTTGTATTGATGTGTGCTTCTGTGACTCTGTACTTCTAGCTTGGGACTCCCAGCTCATCCTGACCCTAATCTTCTCTTGGCTGTGTGGTCCACATGCAGAAGCCTGGGTCTCCATCTGGGAGAGGTCAGCAATAGGGGGACGATCTCAGAAGACTGATTGCAGGTGTGGGCTGGTGGGCAGAGCACAGAGGCCAGTGTGAGGGAACAAGCTTCAACAGAATATTCTCTAATTAGGACCCCCACACTGACCCCCCATGCATGATGGGGACACCCCATTGGTGTTCCCAGGAAATCTCACCACACTAGCTCCTCTGAGGGGCTGGAGAAAGGAATCGGCACTCAGCACCATGGGGGCCTGTTGGGCTAAACAAATATTAGAGTGTACAAGGGCCCCAGCCCCTGCTTGTGCAGAGCAGGACATGCTGCCGGGGAACCAGGCACACAGTGTTTCCTGGCCGTGGGAATGCATGATGTCTGCGCTCAGCCAGGACACGCACCACCTAGCAAAGATGAGATTTTTCCATCTCAAATGTCAATTTATTTTTGTTTCCCAGCAGGGTTTAATAATCACGTGCGACCCCGAACCAAGTAAACACGTCGAGGGCAGCAGCAGGTGACATCTGCTCAGCCCTCAGCTCGGGAGACATTTGTAATTTTATGAACAGGGTGTAACGCCATTAGAGTGGAATGTATCACATAAACTTGGATCTATTGCAGGTCAAATGCCTCTCCTAAAGCATAACAGCAGCATTCTACGCGGCATGATCGAACTCCTAAATGATCGCATGGAAAGGACTCTCCACTGCCTCTGCTTCTCTTCTTGCAGAGTTTCAGAGTTTCAGAAACTGCAGAGTTTCAGCAGAGGATGGCATGGAATCCTTTCCTCTACAGATGATTGCACTCTACAGCACACATGTCAGTGGGAGGCCCACGGTGGAATGCTGGAAAGTGGACCCAGAAAATTGGGGTTCTCTAACTCAGTCAGTTCACCTACCCTGAGAGATGATTCCTCCCCTACTCAGCACTTCTCATTGATGGTGGGGGGTCCTTAAAATAACAACACCCTCATGGACAGGATTTTGTGCCAGATTTGAGAGGCAAATGGCAGCAGAAGTGCACGAAATAGCCACGCTTTCTGCCAGCTGGTGAGCACACGCCTGTCCACACTTCCCTGTGGGGTCAAGAGTTGGCAACACAATCCAGCATGATGATGGGCATCAGGAGGGGATGCTTGCCCCGAGGAGAACCTTCCCCTTCAGAGAGTGGCTCGGTCTGAAGACATCCAAACCTGGTAGAAGTGAGCAATCAGCAATGGGAACAAGAGTAGATTGCTCCCTATAAGTAATAACTACACTAGAAGGACAGACACAAGCAAGATTTGAAATGCTCTTGGTCCCCAGAATCTTGAAAGTTGCCTTCAACCAAGATTCCCATGAGATGTCATTCCAGAATCAGTCGAAGACCTGCTGAGATAGAGCTGATGATATTATGCACCTACTGACCTGTGGGGGTGAGGAATGACTTCCCTTTTGGTGTTGCAAGGTGCAGTTTTGGAGCTACTGGATATCTCAGTGGAGATAGACAGTATACAATCACCCTACATTGAAATCATTCCAGACACAATTGAAGTTCTTTTGTGTTTAAACATTGTAGAAATCATATACAGCTGGACATCATCTTTGTTTAGTATTTTATTGGCCAATTAACAATTCATTCTTTCATCCACCCATCATCCATCCACCCATCCATCCATCATCCATTTATTCATCCATCACACATCAATCTATTATCCACCCATACATCTGCCATCCATCCATCCATTCATGCATGCATGCATGCAAGCATCCGTCCATCCATGCGTGCGTGTATGCATGCATGCATGCATGCATGCATCCATCCATCCATCCATCCATCCATCCATCCATCCATCCATCCATCCATTCTTGGTCCCATTGCTGATTGCTCACTTCTACCAGATGATAGCACCATCTTTACTCATTTTAATTTCTGTCCTCATGAAGGATACCTTATGTATTTATTTATTTTGAATTTTAGGCCACACCTAGAGTGCTCAGAGCTTATTCGTTGTTCTGTGTTCAAGGATCACTCTGGTGCGCTGGTGCGGGGTTGGGGGGGGCGGCGGGCTTGAGGGACCATATGGGGAGCCCAGGGATTAAACCAGGCCATCTAAATGCAAGGCAAGCACCCTACCCACTGTACATTGTTCCAGTCCCTGAAGGGTACCTTTAAGTGGGAAAAAAAATCAGCATTAACTCATGCAACATCATGTGACAATGGCTATGGCAATTGCCTTTAAGTAGTAGAATCATCTCTGTCAGTGAAATGTTAAGTCAAAAATTCACTGAGTTGTGAAAACCTGGCTTGTATTTTTGGATGGAATGAGGTGGTGTGCAGGGACATAGGACTATGCTCTGGGGGCCCATTCTGATAGCCATTCATGGGAGTTATCTTTCCCTTTACCCCTCCACTGCTTCACTAATTCATACAGGCACCTGGAGAGGTTAAAAAAAAAAAACTCCTGTTTTTCTTTTTCATTTTTTAAGTGAATTGCAATTTGGAATAAACATGTCCCCATTGTTAAGCAGAACACAGCTCAACAGGCGAAACAATATATAAACACATTTAATATTAAATAACAATGAACAACTTAAGTAGCACGTCAGAATAAAAGATGTCTAAGGCTGAATGAATTAAATAGCTAAAAACCTTAATAATTATTTAGCAGTTTTAAGGAACAAAGGGTCACTGTAGGCTGAGAAAATTTAAATTTTACTTTCTATCAATTATTTTAGACTGTATGGGTTTTAATTGAAAGAAAATATACTGGGCCAAATAATTTTGTGATGTATCTTATTCATTTTCAAGTGTACTAATGTCAATAACAATGGAATAGATTCAAAGTATCTCTCCTCACGCCCCAGTTAACCCCTAGCCACATTATTATATACTCAGTCATCCAATTATGAAGGATTTTACCCATTATCAATGAAAGGTGGTGAGCATGGAGCCCAGCTTCCTTCAAGAAACAGACACACCTACACCATCAGGTGTAGAAGACTGAACAATAACAACCATGCAAATGGTTTTGAGTTTGTCAGGAGAAAGTTATCAGATTAACTGGTGGTATTGTTATTACTTGTTCAATCTAGTCCAGTCTACAATTTTTATAATATTCTTTTTAAATTTCCCAGTTATACACTGGAGTGATAGCACAGCAGATAGGGCATTTGCTTTGCATGCAGCTGACCCAGGTTAGATTGCTCCACCCTTCTCGGAGTGCCCAGCAAGCTACCAAGAGTATCCCACCCACACGGACAGAGCCTGGCAAGCTACCTGTGGCTTTATGTATTCAATATGCCAAATACAGTAACAAAAAGTCTCACAATGGAGACATTACTGGTGCCCGCTTGAGCAAATCAATGAGCAACGGGATGACAGTGATGGTGACCATGACAGAAAAAAATATATTAATCACTTCTATTTCACACTGATATGTATGCCAGCCAGTAGGGACACAGACACATGAGACAATGCTTTTTGGGCTCTTTCGTTTTTAAAAATGGATACAAGGGAGCAGAATTAACACATCAAAAGGTGGGAAGGAGACAAGAAGGGCAGGACTCGCTGGTTGGGCTGATTCCCAGGAGTAGCTGAGCTAGAGTTAAGCTTGAGAATAATAAGAAGAACTGGAGACATAATACAAGGGTTAAAAAACTGGTTTTGCACCCAACTGATAGGGGTTCAATCCCTGGCATCCCATATGGTGCCCCAAGCATAGCTAGAAATGGTCCCTGAGCACAGAGCTAGGAGTAAGCCTGAGCACAATCAGTATGGCTTAAAACCAAAACGAAATAAAGAACAAAGATGGACATTCCAGGGCCAAGGATGGGCTCTTTGGTAACTACAGAGACTGAAGGAATTAGATTGGGGCCAGAGAGATAGTAGAAGGGTTATGGCACTTGCCTTGGATGTGGTCAACCCTGGTTCAATTCCCAGCACCACCAGGAGAGACCCCTAAACACAGATCTCCAAGCACTACTGGGTGTGATCCAACCCCTCTCCTCTGAAAGAAGAAATCAGTTTTGAAGGCTACAAAAGTAGAAATGTGATTGAGAGATGGGTAGTACAAATGGGAATGGGTTTGACAATTAACTGAAGGGTTATGTCCACTAAGTAGCAAGGGTAATAATAAGATATGTAGGACATATACTGTGGACTTAAAAATCTTATACTACACTGTTGAGTAAGGCTTAGATTATACACAGAGAATAAGTCACGTTAATATCATCCTACTGCAGATTCATTTCTTCAGCAATACTCAAACTATCTACTACGTTTCAGGAGCTGATCACTGACATTGTAGCAAAGGACATAAAAGCCTTGTCTTCTAGCTTAGGGACAGGAAGTACACAGAAAACCAATAGATAACAGCTAAAGCATCAGGCAGTAATAAGGACAGTGGAGAAATGTCAAAACAACAGTAATAATAAAGACCACGGAAATGCACTGAGTAATTACTGTGTGACAAGCATTTGCCATCGATTTTCTTGTCTAGGTTTCTAGGCTGAAGGTTTGCCAGACTTCCTCTTCGGGGGCCGAGACTTATCCCCCAACTCTCTGGAGTGCCATCTGCTGAGCTCCCTCAGGGAGCTGGGGTGGCAGGCTGCCTAGTCCACACCCCAGGCTGGCTGCTGTGGAGGCACTTTCCCCTGAGCCCAGGACAAGTCTCAAAGGCTTCCCTGCATCAGCAGTTCCTGGAACCTGGGCCCAGTCTTCTTGTAGAGATACTTATCCCCCAATGACCCACTCAACCTCAACTTCCCCATCCACCTGATATCCACTCAACTTCCCTACCCAGCAGTGACCCACTCAACATCCCCACCCAGCCAGTAACCCACTCAACATCCCCACCCAGCAGTGACCCACTCAACATCCCCACCCAGCCAGTAACCCACTCAACATCCCCACCCAGTAGTGACCCACTCAACATCCCCACCCAGCAGTGACCCACTCAACTTCCCCACCCAGCAGTGACCCACTCAACTTCCCACTCAGCCAGTAACCCACTCAACTTCCCCACTCAGCCAGTGACCCACTCAACATCCCCACCCAGCCAGTAACCCACTCAACATCCCCACCCAGTAGTGACCCACTCAACATCCCCACCCAGCAGTGACCCACTCAACTTTCCCACACAGCAGTGACCCACTCAACTTCCCCACCCAGCAGTGACCCACTCAACTTCCCACCCAGCCAGTAACCCACTCAACTTCCCCACCCAGCCAGTGACCCACTCAACTTCCCCACCGAGCCAGTGACCCACTCAACTTCCCCACCCAGCAGTGACCCACTCAACTTCCCACCCAGCAGTGACCCACTCAACTTCCCACCCAGCAGTGACCCACTCAACATCCCTACCCAGCAGTGACCCGCTCAACTTCCCCACCCAGCAGTGACCCACTCAACATCCCCACCCAGCCAGTGACCCACTCAACTTCCCCACCCAGACAGCAACCACCCACTCAAAATCCCCACCCAGCAGTGACCCACTCAACATCCCCACCCAGCAGTGACCCACTCAACTTGCCCATCCACTCAGTGACCCACTCAACTTGCACATCTACCCAAGTGACCCACTCAACTTCACCACCCACCCAGTGATCCACTCAAGCTCCCCACCCACCTGATGGGGAGCTTCTCCCCACCTACCCAATGATTCACTCAACTTTGTACCCACCCGGTAAGCCACTCAACTTCCACACCTACACAATGATCCACTCAACTTCCCCACTCACCAACTCATTCAGTGACCCATTCAATTTCCACACTACTCAGTGGCCTCCTCAAGCACTTCAAGCGTTGTTTCCAAGATAACTCTCCCCTAAGATGCATATCTTGGCCTAAGACTTGGTCTAGGAAACTGTGCTTACTGAGGATGAGGAGGCTAGGGTCAGTGGTTGGGAAAGAAACTGGAGACAATAATGGAGGGAAGCAGACACTCTGGTGGAGAGTGTGGGTTGGAAAGTTGTCTGTGTGTTATAAGTCATGGTGTTTCAAATAAAATAAATAACAAGTAAATAAATAATGTGCAATTCTGTCCAAGAGTTTCCGAGAGAAAATCACTGCAGTCAGTCTTGCAATCAAGAGTCCAGGAGCTCCATCCTCAGAATGGTACAGTTGCACCTCACCCCCACAGCACTTCCACCTAAGAGCTGCACCCACCCCCCAGAGGACCCCCACCTACACAGTCACTGCTTGTTGCTCAGAAGAGTGCCATGTGCTTAAGGGACTTTTCTAACTGGGGACTAATCTGCAAGACTACTAATCCTTTCCTCTCCACCCATAATCCTGACAAAAACCCTTCAAAGATCTCAAGACACTTAGATATGTCTTCAGGTGCTCTCTACCGCCTCCCCTATACCTGGCACCAGTCTTGGGAGTTCATGGGGAAAACAGTGAGAGCCTGGGTGGGCAAACGCCATCAACTAACCACAGAGCCAGGGTGCAAGGAAAGACAGAAGGCAGGCAGCAGAGGGCTGGGTGCTCTGCTCTGTCCTGGGGTGGGAGGAAGACTCTGGAGGGTCAGCTCCAACAGCACCTGAAAAGGCATAGGGACAAAGGGACACACAGGGAGGCCAAGGTGTTGAAGCATGAAATGGGAGAGACATACCATCTGCATCAGAGTGTGAGTGATTCAGAGGGTCACCTCAAGAACTGACACTGACTTGGTGGGCACCCAGAACAGAGACAACTGACCCCTTCTTAGGAACTATAGTGTTGATAGAGGCAAGTAGACAGGGAAGGATCTGTGGCTATGGAATTCTTTTTATTTATTTATTTATATAAATAAATTTATTTATATATGATATATATAAATAAACCCCGATGCACAGGGGTTACTCCCGGCTCTGAACTCAGGAATTACCCCTGGTGGTGCTCAGGGGACCATATGGGATGCTGGGAATCAAACCTGGGTCAGCTGCATACAAGGCAAATGTCCTACCTGCTGTGCTATTGCTCCAGCCAAGTGATGGAATTCTTAAGATGTAATAAAATTGCTTAGCCTTAAGGCCATCAGAGCCCACCTTGTGAGCACAGGAACTAAGACCTAATAAGACTTTCACAGAGCAGTAGAGATAAGGACCAGGAGGTTTACTCAATGGCTTGGAAGCTGGCCTCAAATGTATGTGTGCTGGGGGTGGCAGCTCAGATAAAGAAGGGACCACCAAGTAAAGGGTATTTGGAGGACCATCTCGGGTTGGGAGACGCAAGCCAAATATAGACTATAGATCGAACACAATGGCCACTCAATGCATTTAGTGCAAACTACAACACCCAAAAGGAAAGAGAGAACAATAGGGAATGTCCTGCCACAGAGGTGGGATGGGTTGGGGGGCAAGGGGTGGGGGTGGTGGAAGGGATACTGGGATGATTGGTGGTGAATGGGCACTGGTAGAGGAATTGGTACTCGATCATTGTATGACTGAAACACAAGCACAAAAGTTTGTAAGTCTGTAACTGTACCCCACCAATTTTTTATTAGTGAATTTTTATTCACTAATAAAAAATTGAAAAAAAAAAACAACAGACACAGAGCAGGCTGGACCCCCCTCCAAGAGAAGCTCCAGCAGAAACAAAAGGCCACAAAAAAAAATTCAGACCATTGACTGCCCCCAACTCTACTCCTGCTTAGCAACCACCCTTGAAGCCCATTACCCAGCCAGAAGCCCCACATGGGGGCAAGTTGGAGAAACGCTATAAAAACCACCTGGAACAAAGGAAGGGATGCATATGCTGCCCAAGTCCATGTGCTGCTTGTGTTCATGTGGCCAAGCACATGTGGAGCCCAAACACATGTCTTGCCCGCATCTCCCCTCTCGAGATGAGTACTTTCATGCTTCAATATCTCATGCTGGGGTATGTGTAAGGGCTGTCTCCGCCTTTGGAGAAGCCGGCGTTCTCTCTTGAGTGCATTACTATCTCTCTCATCTTCTTTTCCTCCTTCCCCATTCTAAAACTCTCCAAATAAAATCTGTTTTTAATTCAAAGAATCCTGGAATTCTTTTCTGCGAGGCGAGACAAGTACCCAGTAACCCTGGGTCTTGGGGTGGCAGAGGAGAATCAAGGGAAAGTGACCATCTCTCTCCTTCTCACCTCACCTACGCCAACCCGTGGGGACCCACCGACTTCAGAGTGGCAACCCCAACCAGGGACTCTGCCTTCCAATTCCATTAGGATGCTCTTCCTACAGATGAAGAGCATGTCAGGAACTTTGTTTACTTGTGAGGCTCTGACCAAACAATTAAATGCAAGAGTGAGACAGATGATGCAGTAATAAAAGTCTTCTTAGTTTTAAATTTGGTAATAAGAGTCTTCTCAGACAGTTTTTAATTTTTTGGGGGAGGGGGCTGGTCACACCTGGATTTGCTCAGGGCTCTTCCTGGCTCTGTACTCAGGAATGAGTTTTGGAAGTACCCTGGTGAAATATATGTGGTGCTGGGAATCGAACTTGCATCAGCTACATGCATGGTAAGCACTTAACCCCTCTACTATATACTATCTCTTTTGCCCTCTTCTCAAACATTTTGGTATTAAGACTTTTTAATGCTTACCAGTGAAAAAAGACCCCAAACAATCTTCCGTGTTGTACTCTACTTATTATTATCTATCATTTTGGAAAGTGAACTGAAATAAAGAAAGCATTTATTTCATGGCTTATTTTAAAATACTAATAATACACCTATAACAGATTTATCAAAGTATCATATTTTATAGGAAACAAATATTTTTGTGTGTGCATTTTGGCCAATCTCCTCGATGTCTACCTTAAAGAGCACAGATTCTCAGTCACCTGCACCCAATTGGCTATAAAAGGCTGTTGTATTTGAAGGGAGTGAAGGAAATGTACCTTACACAGAGATGTAGTTAGGAAAGAAAGCATTTCACTTGCCTTTTCAGGAAATCGCAGTTATTCTTCTTTGATATACACCCAAAGTTGACAAGTGATAGTTCTTAAAGCTTAATTTTCACATGGAATCGGAGATTACATCAAGAAACATTTTGTGTATCCTGCTTGATTTAAAAGTCACTGGTTTCTCTTTCCCACTGAATGTTTCTTTTATACATGTATAATTTGGGAACATATATATGGGTAATTACAAAATTTATCAACTGATAAATGTACATCTACCAAATGACACACTTTGCTATATGAAATTACACACATAGAGAATTTTGTTAATACTACCTTGATATTAAGTTTTTCAAAAGTGTTTAGGGACCCTAGCAACTCATGGGAGTCAACACTAATTTTCAAAAATTCTAATTTGAGCTGGAAAGTGCAAATTCAATTTTCAACTAAGTCCCTTGTCCGCTATTTTCTCCTAAGTTACAGGTTCCTATTATTTATTTTCAAGAAAGTATCTGCCAGATATCTCAGTCAGGTGACCAATCCCAGTCAATCTATCCTTTTTTTTTTCACAAGTAAAAAGACTATTTTCTCTGAACAAAGGCAGGTGGAGGCACTTTATCTCATGACTCAATCCATGGAACAAATCATTTTTTCATGGAGAAAACATCCTACTTTGTGCTTGGTGCATAATTCTCTTTCATTTCTCAGAAGACTGAGGAGGCATAATTCAAGGGTTGAGATGTAATCAATTTAAGTTTTGCTGTCTCCACAGGAAACAGTCTTTAGTTAAACTACCTTGTTCTACAGTAGTGTGTGCTGGAAGGTGCTGATGGGTCCAGGGAACACAACCAGAGGTTGTTAAGTGGATCACAGCTACACCTAGCAACCATACCTGTGTTTTTTCAGTACTGTTGGGTGCACATCTACACCCTGGAACAGGTTAGTCATGTCTCAGTAATGGTATAGACACAGTATGACCTCGAAGATCCCCAGGCAGGGTGTAAGGAAATCAGGAATCAGAGGCAATGAAGTGTACACAGAGAAAAACTGCCAAAATAAAAACTTAGATGCCCTAAAGTATAGAGGGCAGGGGCTGTGGGAAAAAGACCTGGGTTGACTATAGAGAAATGAAATTTCTGCAGCGGAAATTGATGACTAATATCCTGAGAGCAAGGAAGAAGAATGGAAAAACTATAAAAAATAGACACATGAATTCAAAGATTCTAGCAACTGGGGACTCTATCTTACAAGAGCAAATAGCCATACACTTCAATAGCTCCAGAGAGTGTCATTAAAACCTGGTGTTCAATGACCACTGTCCACAGCCATGAACTTTGGTCATTAAATCAAGGTTACAAAAATACCAAATATGCTGTACTTAAGAAGCCAAGGAAATAAAACATTTCTTCTAGAAAGAGTTCCACAGTAGTATTTGACTTATTTGCTTATTTGTCTCCTTGCAGGATATCCCAAATCAGGGAGTTGTTAGAGTCCTCTCAGCCCATGTAATGGCACAGTGTCCTGATGTCTGAAGTGGCCTCATGCTTGCCAGGAGAATGCTTTAAGCTGCTTAGTCAATATCCAGCACTACCCACTGCCATTTCAAAAAAGGCATTAGAGCTTCATTGCCTGGCTACTTTAATAGAATCTCTCATTTCAGAGGATGGATAAGCAAAGTATGTTATTAATTAGGTGAAAGCCCATAATCAGGAGGGAGGAATCTCATCTCCCAATTTTGTGTTGGGTAGCAATGCTGAATGAGATTAGTAACGGGCCACAGAGAAGATACAAAGTGAACTAAGGGTCAAACAGCTTGAGCCAGATCTGGACTCCTATAGGAGCACCCCACTCCCATGCTCTTCCCCCAGGTCGCCCAGAGGACAGTTCCGCCCTACCTGGGACTCCCAACACTTCAGCATCTCTGAGTCCTTCTCAGGAAACTGTGTGTTGAGGGGTCAGATTGACACTGCCCTTCAACCATGCTGAGCTGGGAGATGGTGGCACAGGAGGAGAGAAGTTGATGTCTAACATCTAAAGAATGTAGGTGAGTTCACTGCCTGGGCAATGCCTCCTTGAAGGGGCCTTGAGTGTGGGGCCACAAGACCCAGAAATCAACTTCATTTCCTTTAGGTCCTAACTTCTTTAGAAGCAATGAAAGAGCAGGCATCTGACTGTCACAACAATATATCTTAGTATATAGTGTCTCCCAACGATGAATGTACCATCCATAGCCCTGAAGAGCATTTCCAAAGCAGACACAGATCATTAGGATTTGATGCAATGTACAGTTCAAGTTTGTACTAAGAAATTGTGACTGAGGTCACACAGGGGGAAAGGCTAAGTGGCCTAGATGGTAGCCTGGAAGACCTGGGATTTCACCAGACCAAGATGGACTTTGACCTCTTCCTGATGTACCAAGCCAGTGGGATGGGCACAGGAAGTCACTCAAGAACCTCCCAGATCTGGATTCATTAGTTTAAAAAAGCCTCCTTGGCACTTGATCTATGGAATGGATTAAAGGATTTCAATCAAACAACTGGAGTGAATGTCTGGCTTGCACTTGGCTCCTATCTGATCCATAGTATCACATGACCTCTGAACACTGCTAGGGATAGCCCTAGAAGCTCCTGAACAATGCCATGTGTGACCTTGGTGGCCCCCCTGTGTTGTAAGGCTGGGACAGCTCTGCATGGGTAGGTCCTTGCAATGAACCATTTGACTCACACAGCCCAGCCAAGTATCTCTGGGGATGGTTCCAGATCCCCTGAGCAATACTGAGCAGTACTGCCTCATCTGATACATAAAACAAATCCTACATTGATCCAGATGCAGAAAGCAACAGTTCTGCAGCACTGTCCTTATCTGCAGCACAGTCTTAATTTTCTTCCCATCAATTCTCCTCTACATCCACTGTGAGGGATCTCTGCTGTGGAGATCTTGCAGCATCTTTAAGCCACATTAGTTCTCTCAGGACCTCCCCGAATCCCTCTACAGAGACCTCGCCACTTATTCATGATTAACTCACACTGTGGCAGGGATTGTTATCTTTTCTCCTGAAACAAGGAGCACATGAGCAGATTCAACAGGACATGATGTAACCAGAGCACTGTGTGGAGAAGATGTGAAAGAAGACCCCGTCCATTACCACCCTCTTTCCAGAGGAAAGCAGAGTCACCATTAGAAGCAACAGCCTAATATGACACGCAGAAGAGAAAGGATCTGTCAGATTAATGGAATAGTCAGAGGTAGGATTTTCTGCTACTCTTTCACCTAAACTTGTCTGTAGGACTCACTACCTATCTGGCCCACACCTCTTACTGAGCTGCATAAAAATACATATCAGGATTTACTGACATGTTCCCCTCTTGATGGACACTTAGGCTATGTATAAGTTCCCTCCATTACCTTATGGCTATGAGCATCCCTCTACCCCTCTCTTGGGTCAGTCTACAATCACTTATTGAGTCCTGAGTCCCGAACATGTTCCATTAAAATCCAACCCATGTAGCCAATTCTGCTTGCGTGGCCTGCTTTTCCAACCTGTGAGGAATCCCCCATTGGTCTCACCAAATCCAGCTGTTATTTGCCTCCTTTAAAAAAATTGCATTTATTATTTATTTATTTATTTATTTAATTTATTGGGTCACACCCAGCAAGGCTCAGGGGTTATTCCTGGCTCTGCACTCAGGCATCACTCCTGGCGGTCCTCAGGGGACCATATGGGATGCTGGGCATCTACCCCGGGGTTGGCTGTGTGTAAGGCAAAAACCCTACCCATCGTACTATCTCTCCTATATCACAAATTCCATTGTTTTAATGGAGCTAGACAGATAGCCCAAAGGGCTCTGTGTGTGAGCCCCGAGCTTGGTCATAAGCACCACATGGTCCTCTGAACACCACCAGTAGTAGCTCCTGAACATCACCAGATGTGTCTCCCAAACAAAACAACACAAATTCTTTGCAATAATTTGCAATGTCTTGATTTTTAGAGGAATAAATTATCCTTTTAATACTCATTCTCATTGTTTTACTAATATACTTCTATGTATTTACTCATTTTGTCTGTTGAATTGTCTTGTTTTGGATTTAAGACAATTCTGTTTAAATTCTATATTAGTTTTTTTTTCTTTATTTAAGGACACTGAGTAGATTTTCTTCCAGGCTGCTATGCACCTTTTTGTTTCATTTATTAGAATTTCATTGTAGTAAGTTTTATCATTGCCAAATCTGTCAACCTTTTCCTTTATAATTTTTGCACTTTGAGTCTTTTTTAAAAAGTTATTCCCACTCACGGCTATAAAATGTAGCCTATATATTTTTTTAACTGCCTTTTCATTTTTATGTTTTATTCCTTTTTTGAAATTGCCTTGAACTTTACCATTTAAAAAAACAGTCATTTTTTTCAAACCACTGCCCAATACATGTCTATAAAAATAAAAAATAGATTTTAGACTAATTTCATGTAACTGCATCACACTATTTTATACTCCTGTCTTTCTCTTTCTTGTACATTAGGAAAAATTTTGATGTGGCCTCCACCAACACACCTTCATCTTGAGCCATCTCTTCTCATTTTCTCAAACCTGTCGTTCTGGGTCATAGACTCCTAGAGATGCCTCTTACAAAGATAACAACAACAGGGGGAGTTACAGCCTAGTGTTGCAGGCATGAAGATAAAAGGGCCCTGGTAAGGTATATTGAGGAAAACACTGTCTCAAGACAGCCTGAAGGCATGGAGGCCTTTGACACAAAAGACCCATTTCAGGAGCCTAGAAAGCTCCACTTTGAAACAAAGGCCACCAAATGAATATCAAAAGAAGACAGGTAAGTGGATGGGACACAGTTTGGGAAAAGTATACAAAACCACCTTGCACCTAGAACAAAGGAAGAGGGAACAGATCCTGCCTGCCTCTCTGTCTCTCTGTCTCTGTCTGTCTCTGTCTCTTCCCTCCCCCCTAGTAAAGAATGATTCCCCACTGAGCCTGAGTTCATGACTCCCCAAGAATTTGGGTGCAGGAATCATCCCCCACAGAGCAAGTGGACAGCAAGTGCAGCGTGATGGTTGCCTTGGGGGCTGATAGGACTTGAATGTCCCTGCTATGCATGAGCTCATAACAGACTCTCATCAGTCCTAAATCTCCCGGGCACTTCCCTGGGTGACAGGTGGGAAGAGAAAAGTGGTGGATTTTCTTCTCAATGCTGCTGCCTCTCTCCTTACCACTTCACATAAGCCACCTGGAGAACTGCCACCAGTAATAATGGGGGAAGGTCCAAATAACTGTACAGAAAAAAAATAAAGGTTTCATTAAGCCTAGTCAACTCCCATCAGAATAAGAAATGGTAACAACAAATGTTCAAAGGCAATATAATGGGGGAACTGATCCACCTGATTGATTTGAGTGTTTGAGACTGAGGTGAGCAGGATCCTTGAGGGAGGGATGCGAGCAGACTAGTGAGGGTGTAGGGTTGGAGTTATGTGTATGAGAAGCCATTATTATCAGTACTGTAAACCACAGAGTCTAAGTCAATAAAGTAAAAACAATAATAATGATAATCTTAAAAGGAATAGTTTTAAAATGGAATTAATCAAATGGACCAATGCACAGCTTGGACTGAATCTGCAATGTGGAAACAGATGTCCTTAACAATTCAACTTATTATTCCCTCCTAGATATCTGAGCATGCAAAAATCTTTTATTGAAGGTACTTTCCATCAAAGGGCCAATAATATTTACTGAGATGCAGACAGAATTCCTTTCCATGCCAAGATCACTGGTCTCAGCCTGGTCCTTAAGTCATTTATATAGAGCAGACAGGCACTATCCATTTGGGCTAAAATTTTGAACCAAAGCAAGTGGAGCTAGGTCATCTTCATTAGCACACACCTATGTATGTGTTGAGGGAGTTTTACTTGAATGCTGTGACTTCAATTTGGAAAAAAAAATATTATAAAGGAAGGGAAGGAAAAAGGTCACCTACTATCTTTTCCTTTGTAGAGAGAGAGGCAGTTCCATGGAACAACAAAAAGGGAAAAGATAAGAGCTTGCTGGGCTGGGAAGTGTAAAAACTAAAGGCTAATAAAATGGAGTTGGTGCAGTTTAAAGAGGACTCATTACCTGCCCTCACACAGAGTTCCCAGAGAGGCTGGTGGTTGGAGATTACTTCCCAGCCTGCCACCAGCTGATAACAGAAGTGTCCGCTGGCCTGGAGGCTCATTGTTCTGCATGCAAAATTGGTGCCTCAGACAGAAGCAAAGTTGTTCTCAGCTGTGGCCATGGGCAAAGCTCTTTTCAGTGGGATTAAAAAAAATAATAATAATCAAGAGTTTCTATCACCTGAGATGCATACGGAGACATTTCCAAGCTTCCCGCTCCCATTTGCAGTGACCTAATTTGAATCAGGGTAATTCTGAAAATAAAACACTGAAGATTTCTGTTCCTTGAGAACAATGTCACATTAGTCAACTTAAAAAGACTCGCTTGCAGTGCAATTGGCTGTGCAGCCCATTGTGCCTCTTAATTATGTTCCACCTTGTTTTATTACTTAAAGGCCTCGATGAGTTAGGTGTTTACCAGTGTACAAAAGGCTGGAGTGGGTGGTGGATTTAGAGCATCAGCTCCCCATCCCTCACTGACAGGCCTGGCACAGGAGCCCAGAAAGCCATAGAGAGCATTCATCAATGAGTACCAAGTGAGTTGGGGGTTGGGGGGAGGACAACCTCTCCCCACAGCAACACTGGGAGAAAGGGGTTTCTGGGTCAGGTGGGAAGGGAATGCTACAGAAATTGGGGAGATAGCAGCCACTCAAATCTGATTAAGAAAGTTCCATGCAGCAAAATGGAAATTAAGGGCTCTGAACTCAAACTACAGACGGTTTCACGCACTGGTCCATTGGCTTCTAAAGGCAAGAGTGTTCACAACTTCAGAACAAATATTTCACCTCAAGGTCCTTGCCCAGGGGGCATTGATTCCATGAGTCAAGTGCATCCTCTGTACACTTGAACTCTATGGCTGCAAATTTATATTTGTTCTTCTCCCAGTTTACTGACTCGAAATACAGAGTGGATCTTTCCCAGGTCATAACTCATGTCTGCACCTAGGCTCCCACCTGCTGAGAGCACAGTTTGATCCCATAGTGATCCACACTCACCAGTCTCTAAGGCACCCTCTATCCCCTGGTTCCTTCACTTCACTTTCATAGGTGCCTGATCTTCCCAGATATTAAAGGCAACTCCTTACTTTGTGAATCCTCCTTGGCCAAAGTTCTTAACTTTCCTTCCCTCTGTTACCAGGTACTAAAAACTATTCATTTCCTGTTTTATCTTCTATTTTTCGCATCTAGACAACAAGCTTCTGATCTTCTCATTGCACTTAACCTGGCCTGGCCAAGTTGACCAGCAAATCACTCTATGCAGCTAATGGTTTCTTTACGGTCTTGCCTTCATCGTGGAAATATCCAGGACATCATAGCTCACTACCTTATCACCATCATGATCATAATCATCAACAACCTCAACAGCAACATCAACATCAACATCATCATTACCATCATTTTTCAGGCCCTTGCTTTGATTATGCTCCTTTTTCTGGAGTTTCACATCATTATTTTTGGGAGGGATCTTCTACTTCCTAAATCCTCATTCCCATTAGTTCTTCTACAAAGACTCCTTTTGCTTTGTCTCACTCTTATTGTGAGGGATTCTTAGGCTTGGTGCTCAGGCCTTTTGTTGTCTTGTGCCATGAAATTCTTGTGATGTCCACTACCTCCTACTGAATAGATCAGAATAAAGCTGACTCCAGACAACTCCACAACTTTCCAGTGAGGTCAACTAAAGCAGAATTGTAGTAATTTTTAAGAACATATATGAAATAGTAAAACATGAACATAATAATTCTTAGCTATTTAAATGAGCATAAACACTTAAAATAGCATTCCTTAAGTCAATATTCATATTTAGAAAATTGAACCATCATTGCATAATTGTATATATAGGCTACATTTTATAGCCGTGAGTGGGAATAACTTTTTAAAAAAGACTCAAAGTGCAAAAATTATAAAGGAAAAGGTTGACTGATTTGGTAATGATAAAACTTACTATAATGAAATTCTCATAAATGAAACAAAAAGGTGCATAGCAGCCTGGAAGAAAATTTACTCAGTATCCTTAAATAAAGAAAAAAAACTAATATAGAATTTAAACAGAATTGTCTTAAATCCAAAACAAGAAAACAATTTTCCTAGCTATCATGGCCGTAGACTCTTAGCTGTCCCTGGATGACATATCATCCAGTACAGCTTTGCAAAGTCTCACAACTTCTTTCTGATATTTACAGCATAGTTACAGCTCCTTAAAGATTCTGAATCTCCTCTTATGATGTTAGAGCTACAAATGAATCCCTCAACTATTGGTACATGTTTGTATACAACATCAATTATTTTTAAAAGATATGTATACACTAGTGATTCACATGTTATTTTGTTTTTTAAAATGCTTTCTAAAACTCTGGTGACAACGATATTTAATACCTATATTTGATTATGAAATATTTAAATCCATGTTAAATAAATCTTTGACACTGGGTAAAGATTTTTTTTTTTAGATTTTTGGGCCACATCTGGTGATGCTCAGGGATTATTACTGGCTCTGTACTCAGTAAATACTCTTGGTGATCTCAGAGGACCTTATGAAGTTCTGGGAATCAAATCTGGGTGGGCCTGTGCAAGGCATCTTCCAACCTGCTGTAGTATCATCTCTCTAGCCCCTGGTGGGGAGAAATTATTCTATTGAGCAACTTACTACATATCCCAAAGTAATACTTATAAAACTAGATTTAGTTTAATGTGTCTACCCAAAGATTACTTCATTGCTCTAAATACGCACCTCTGATTTTGGATTATGGAATGTGCTAGAAGGAGTGGATAGTAAAACAACTTTCTTTTTTCCTGGGGACTAATTTTAAAGCAAAGTATCTCATTAAATTAGGTCACTATGGTAAATGCAAATAGATCTCAAAACTATATATACCTCCTCAAACTTGCAGCACTCCAGATCATAGGGCTAATTGCATACCAAGACAATCACATCTAAACACTCCACAGGCATACCCATAATCAAAAATGTCCCAAATTATACTCGCTACCTCACCTGTAATTAATTTGTCTATCATCTTGAAAGTAACCCTTACCCAAACCAGTTAACAAGACAGAATTCTGGGACTATTCTTAGGCAACTGTGTTTGTCTTACTGGCATTTGTTCACCCAATATACCTTGAGTACCTATTCTGTGTTCTGTATCAAGTGTGAAGTGTACATTAATCAAAAAGAGACAGGAGATCTGGGAAGTTCTGAAATGAATACTCTAGAGGGAGGTTGTAATGGGAATAGGAAACACAATGAAGAGAAAATGCCAGAAAAGAACAGAGGAATGAAAATAAAGTAAACGATGATGAAAAATAAATAAGATGACAAATAAGAAGGAGACTGATAGGAGACTCCTTTAGATGGAAAGTTCATAAAAATTGAACCTGAGTACCCAAGAGAGGGTAATCCTATGCAGATACTGGAGAACACTGAGGCAGAGATAACAGCATATTCAAAGGCCCTGGAGCAGAGCCAAACATGAGATTAAACCAGCAGAAAAATACTGTGGGCTTATGGCAGAGCAAGCAGAAAGGAGCCCAGAGGTCTGGCTGACACCATGATGTGCCTTTCCCACTAAGCTGTCTGAAGCAAGGACACACTATCTGAAGAAGTGGGATTATGTGTGCATCATATGTGCTAAAGAAAGCTCTAGAATGCTGCCCTCCCTTTCTGGTGAGCAAATATTTCTGTTTTGAGACTTGGTTTAAGGGCTGCCTTATCTCTCTATCCATCCATCTACCTACCACCTATCATCAATCCATTACCCATTCATTGAGCATCTGTCTTCCATTATCTATCATCTCTGTGTCATCTGTCTAGTCACTATATGAGTATCTCTACCACCTCTGTCATCTCTGTCTCTATCTCACTTCCCTCTTGCTCTTTTGGACTCTGCCCCTGGAACAAGAATCTATTATCATTCATGCTATTTTTTTTAACATTTATAGTTTCACAACGTGGTTATTTTCATTAGACTCTAAGATCTCTGAAGGCAGGGTTGGAGCAGATTAGTCTCTATCTCACTGGGGTCTTGCACAGTCAGTATGCCCCTCCCACTCCTGAAACCCATGGGATTTATTAGGAGTTCTCATTAATTCTATCTTTTTCTAGCCAAGGGTTAATGCAGTCTGTTCCTGCCAGGCTTCCCCATCCCTGTAGCGGTCTGCTGAGGGCTCATTACGGGGGACAATGTTCTGTAATGAAGTCTTCTTGCATATCTCTGGTAATAATCATCCTGGAGGGAGAAAATGAGCATCTCTCTGTAATATTTATATTTCCTAGCAGCAAAGACATTCTCTTCTATAATTCTGCCTGTAAAAGCAGCAAGGAAGCCAAGAACATACAAGTTCTCCATGGCAACTGGGTCACAGCAGCACTCAGCCTGGGCCAAGGGCTGGGAATGAATGGCATGTGGGGAAGGAGCCTCCAGCCTGGCCACTCTGCATTGCTGTGGGGTTGGCACTGCACCTTTTCCCCACTGGAGCCCATGGCCCCAAGCTCTGTTCCTCTTTACTGCAAGGAGCCCAACCCACCGTCTCCCCACCTTCTCACAGCTCAAGTTCTGTACTGAGAAAATCCAACAGAGCAGCAGAGCCAACAGCTGATTCCACTCCCTTTTCCATAATGCTCTGAGTGTCAAGCCAGGAGGGATATTTCCATCAAACCACCTGGGAGCCCCTTTAACCCCGTCTTTCTGCTCTCTGTTGGCTTCTCGCAGGGGGCTCCCCAGAGATCCTGCTCCCTTCACTCAGCTTGGAATGGGAACCCCATCAAGCTGGTAGGTGGAACAGCTGTGGGCAATGAAAACCTCTTGTCAAATCACCCACACAAGCACTCAAGGACAAGGGGCTCAAACAGGGATGGAGAGCAGGGATGGAGAGACAGACTTGGGCTTCTCAGTGTGACTCCTTACACCACCAGAATCCCAAGTGAAACATCTGGGAAGGGGATAGGGGGAAGGAAGACCAAGAGGAGAATCAGGTTGAAAAGGGGTTTACTGAAGTGCTCCATGGAGAGGCTCACAGGTGTCTAAGGAGACTTTTAGGATGGATTTATAGGGATGTAAAGGAGGTTTGGGAGGAGGGAGGAATGTGTCCTTAGCTCCTACTCCTGCTTCTGCCTGCAAAGAAGATTGGCTGGATCCAGGACCCTGTCAGATGGGAATCTTTCTGTGAGTTACATTTGCAGATGCTCACCAGACCCTTTACCCTGAGCCCTCTGGGCAAACCCAACATCTAGTGGCCACCCCCAAAACTGCCAGGTCGAGTAGCACTGCACTGCCAGTGCAAGCATTGAACAGTTCTGCTGGATGGCCAAGTATCACTGTGAGTGTCCCCCAGGCTCACTGAGCACTGCTGGGTGAAGAAGCAGAGAGTAGCAGTGAGTGAATGACCTTTGGTAAAGCCATTCCCTGGAGCAGGGACCCCATTCAGAGAAAGGGGGTCTTGAAAATTCTGCAACAATGTGTTGGCAAATAGAGATCCATTCAAAGGGAAAAGGAGAGCCTGGAACCACTGGACTGTGTGAATGCCCCAGTCCCTCCCACTGGGGCCAAGGCTGTGTGCTCACCAAGGGATCCTCAGGGGGGGCTTGCACTTACAAAGGGTGGGGTCTCCTCCTGAGTTAAGATCCATAGTCTAGGGCTGGAGAGAGAGCACAAGAGGTAGCACAAGCCTAGCATGCAAGAGGCCCTAAGTTAAATCCCTGACCCAACTGTAGCCCAGGATACAGTTAGCCCATACTCCTACTCCACCTGACTCATGCAAGAACCATCAAGCCCTACCACCAAGCCCTAGGTCCACCTGACTCATGCAAGAACCATCAAGCCCTACCACCAAACTGAGACTCTCTGGGAATGTCTCCTAGGTTCCCTCAAATACTGCTGGGGAGGGTCCCTAAACCAAAACAAAGAGAATCTATCATCTAGAACTACCTTAAAAAATAGCATCGCAAGGGGTTCAAATAACAGGGGAAGAGCTAGTGAGTCAGTTTGTTTGGAGACACCAGCCATGCTTTCTGCACCCCAGTTCATTAGCAGGAGCCCTCACACATGTGACTGGTTCATCCCAACAAAAGTGGCAGGAAGGAAGACTGAGGTGGATGGGTTAAGTGGTAGAGAAGCTGCAACCCTCCTCCCACCTTCCCTATCACCTTTACACAGGGCAGACGTGTGTATTTTAACCCCCCAAGTCCAGTGTCAGGGTGATAAGAGATGAAAAGAACCCTTAGGGTCAGGGAAACATCTGCCTTTTTAGCTATGCACCCAACATGGATCCCTTGGCCCAGTTTTTTTAAATTTATTTATTTTTTAATTAGTGAATCACCGTGAGGGTACAGTTACAGATTTATACATTTTCATGCTCATGTTTCCCTCATACAATGTTCGAGAACCCATCCCTTCACCAGTGCCCATTCTCCACCACCAATGAACCCAGCATCCCTCTCAACCCCCAACCCTATCTCCCCCCACCCCACCCTACCACTGTGGTAGGGTATTCCCTTTTGTTCTCTCTCTCTCTCTAATTAGGTGTTGTGGTTTGCAGTAGGGGTGTTGAGTGGCCATTATGTTCAGTCTCTAGTCTACATTCAGCACGCATCACCCTTCCCCCGCATGCCCTCCAACCACATTTTACTTGGTGTTCCCTTCTCTATCTGAGCTGCCCTTTCCCCAGTATGTGAGGCCAGCTTCCAAGCCATGGAGTCAACCTCCTGGTACTTATTTCTACTATTCTTGGGTGTTAGTCTCCTACTCTGTTATTCTATATTCCACAGATGAGTGCAATCTTTCTATGTCTGTCTCTCTCTTTCTGACTCATTTCACTTAGCATGATACTTTCCATGCTGATCCACTTATATGCAAAGTTCATGACCTCATTTTTTCTAACAGGTGCATAGTATTCCATTGTATAGATGTACCAAAATTTCTTCAACCAGTCATCTGTTCTAGGGCACTCGGGTTTTTTTCCAGATTCTGGCTATTGTAAATAGTGCTGCGATGAACATATAAATGCAGATGTCATTCCGGCTATACTTTTTGGCTTCTCTGGGATATATTCCCAGCAGTGGTATTGCTGGGTCAAATGGGAGCTCAATTTCTAATTTTTTGAGAATCGTCCATATTGTTTTACAAAAGGGCTGAACCAGTCGGCATTCCCATCAGCAGTGTAGAAGGGTCCCTTTCTCCCCACATCCTCTCCAACAGCGGTTGCTTTTGTTCTTTTGGATGTGTGCTAGTCTCTTTGGTGTGAGGTGTATCTCATGGTTGTTTTGATCTGCATCTCCCTGATGATTAGTGATGTAGAACACTTTTTCATGTGCCTTTTGGCCATTCGTATCTCTTCCTGGGGAAAGTTTCTGTTCATTTCTTCGCCCCATTTTTTGATGGGGTTGGATGTTTTCTTCTTATAGAGTTCAACCAGTGCTTTATATACCCTTGATATCAACCCCTTATCTTATGGGTATTGTGTAAATATCCTTTCTCATTCTGTAGATAGTCTTTGTATTCTGGTCACTGTATCTTTTGTGGTGCAGAAGCATTTAGTTTAATGTAGTCCCATTTGTTTATCTCTGTTTCCACTTGGTTGGCCAGTTGCATGTCATCTTTGAAGATACATTTATCTTCAATATCGTGGAGGGTTTTGCCGACCTTGTCTTCAATGTACCTTATGGTTTGTGGTCTGATGTTGAGGTCTTTAATCCATTTTGATCTGACTTTTGTGCATGGTGTCAGGACGAGGTCTAAGCCCATTCTTTTGCATGTGGTTGTCCAGTTGTGCCAGCACCATTTGTTAAAGAGGCTTTCCTTCCTCCACTTTGTGTAGGAATATTCCACCCTGTTCCATTGGTCTGCGGTTCTGCCTTTTTTCCAGTACCATGCTGTTTTAATTGTTACTGCTTTGTTGTAAAGTTTTAGGCTGGGGAGGGTGATTTGGCCCAGTTTTTACCCTGTGAATTATTTGCAAGAAGAACTACCAGGACAACAACCTACTGGATCTTGTGGTCAGGGTGAGGTAGACAAACAGCAAGTGGTCTTGTTGACCAAGGAGAGGAAAAGTCCTGAAGGCAGGAAGGAAGCTCAAAGT
Source organism: Sorex araneus (assembly GCF_027595985.1). NCBI lineage: Eukaryota > Metazoa > Chordata > Mammalia > Eulipotyphla > Soricidae > Sorex > Sorex araneus. The sequence continues at coordinate 156,217,417 of NC_073304.1, read as the reverse complement.
CACTGCAGCCAGGTGTCCACTGCTGGAGGCCCACTGGGCCACTACTCCCTGCCCTGGGGTCTTTCCAACGAGAGCTGCCTTCTGCGTTTGCCCAGCCCAGCCTCAGCCACATTGTGCCTCCAATGCAAACCTGACCATACACTGCGGTTGTGAGCCTCCACGAATGGACACAATCAGAAATTCAGAAATTCTTGTGCAGAGTTCACTATGGGGTGGGGGGTCTTCCAAGCTCATAGCTGGTCCACTTCACTCCAGGGACCAATCTTCCTCTTTCTACTCTGTTTTCCCCTGAGTGGTGTCCAGGGAGATGCTCTGTGGGATTCACTGGCACCTCAACAGGGACCTAGCACCAGAGTCTCCCTTTTGTATGTAAAACACCAGAGTCCCCCATTGTATGTAAAACAATGGCTCCCTGATTATAGCCCCCAGGCTGGAGGATATGCCTCCCTGAGAACAGAGTAGGTTCCCTTGTGGGTACAGCACTACTGAATCTCAGTGCAGTACCCTGTAGGTGTCTCTATCATCTCTGTGCCAGAGTTATTGCTCAAGGGAACCACCTATTGTTGGTGGGCCTGAAAAGCAGTACAGGGGACAGGACACTTGCTTTACACACAACTGACCTAGAATTGACCCCCAGAGCCCCTTAGAGTCCCCCAATCCCTGCTAGAAGTTATCCATGAATGTAGAGCCAGGAATTAGCCCTGAGCACTGCTGAGTATCAAACAAAAATTTTCACAGGCCTAAGCCCAGTGCATTCTAATTCCCTTCTCCCTCTCTACTCGGGGTTCCCTGCATGAGTGAGGGTAGAACCAGAGAGGACACAGGGTGGTCTGCGGGTCAGTGCAGGTCCCAGAACTGGCTGCCATCCCACAGCTGAGAATGAGCTCTCCTCTTACCCTCTCCTACTGCCTGTTACTGACCTGATCACTGAGTTCATAGATACCAGGTGTCACTCTGGGCACTGCATGGTCCCCTGGGGACCCCCCGGGAGAGATCCCTAACCCCCAGCGTCAAGTCAGCAGTACCCTGAGCACTACTGGGTGTGGCCCCAAATCTCAGCAACAAAAAGCCAGGTAGTAAGTGCCATATGGGGACATTTCCAGATGTGTTTTATACATATAGCTCTGAACAGCCAATTTGAGAAATCTATTCACTTTCTGTTAGAGGTAGCTGGCGATACTGTCCCATCCCCTATTCCTATGTTCAAAACAAACCCGAGCCACTTAGAATGTGATTGCATCTATACCGAGGGCCTATAAAGACATAAATAAATTAAACTGAGCCTTCATGGGGGCCAGAGAGACAGTAGAAGGGTTAAAGTCCCACCTCCTGGGTTCTAATACCTGGCACACATATGCCCCTCGAATACTACCAGGAGTGATCCCTGAGCACAGAAGCAGGAATAAGCCTATAACTGCTGGGTGTGACCTGAAAATAAAAAAAAAATTAAAAGAAGAAAAAAGGGGGAGTCATTCCACCACTTCTGGGCTCAACAAAGCTTTTCTCAGAGTTCAAACATGCTTTGGACTGGGGTCCCTCACATGACATGTGGGCAAGGCTTCCCAGTCATGTGACTTCTGATAGGCTCAAAGCCACTGTGTTCAGAGGAGGATGCTGAGTTCAGACAGCTGCAGGTAAGCCCAGAGCCCACAGCCTCAGACAACATCTGCAGACCCTTGTCCCAATGAGTCCGGGTGCATATTCTCCCCACCCTCTCCCACTCCCCACCACCATAGCCTGGGCTGCTCATGGATGACCCAGAAATAAGCAGGACTAGACACTAGAAGACTCATCCTCTGGGCATGGGAGGTGGGGGTTGGGGCAGGGTGGAGAGCCCCTCCCACCCAGACCGACTGAGGCTGTGACCCCCCATAACTGGGCCCAGCGTATCCTACCAGAAGGATAGAACAGAACAGGTTTAGGCTGAGTAGCAGCAGGAACTGGCCACATAAGGGGCCCCTCAGAAGCCTTCCCTGTTTGGAGTACAGCTCTGGTTCTGGCAAACTAAGGGCAGAGATGTGACTTAGATCAGACTTCTTCAACCTTTCAGCACCTGCAACTAGCACCTGTCCTGCATGCTGGCTTCCTGGCCCGGCAGGGATAACCCAGGAGCAGGCCAGTGGTTTACAACCTTTCTGCACCTGCAGACCAGCAGTGAGCATTCATGGAGCCATGTTGAATGCTGGCTTAGAGAAAGGGCAACCCTGTCCCTGTGTGGTTTCACTTGCAGGCCTGAGAGGAGAGCGGCTAGAAGAACACTGACATAGAACCAAACACTCTTAGGAAGGAGAACAGAGTGACATTCACCAGGCTGGGGCTGGTGAGTGGGTGGTTGTGTGCCAGCAACCTTGACTCTGGGAAGGAGGGTGCAATGCGCTTTCCATATCATTATGAATTCTTTGGGAATACCTAGAGTCATCCACACGAAGACACTTTTGATTTACAAAGGGGACTCCCTGCATCCATTTCTAAAATGCAAATACTGCCTCACAGGAAGTACGCTGTCATTTCTGAGAGCATAGAGAATCGAGTTATTTACTGGGAAGGGGTTTTGTTCATTTTGTTGAGGTACAGAGGACTTTTAAATCAAACAGAGTATGAACAGCAGGTATTTGAAGTTGAGAAATGTAAGCCAACTAGAAATGCAGCAGCGACAGACAGAGTTGATGCACCCACGTGCCCCAAGCTCAAGACACATAGGGGAAGGGCTGGCAGATGGCATTGTACTTTCTGACTGGTAAGAATTTCCTTTGGAATAAAGCATACCTGGGATCCAACTAAAACGCTTTTACATTTTGTGTTTGAATAGACAGTACTGTACAGTGGGAAACCCTGGGCCTTGGGTTACAAAACTGATGAACAAGCAGAGAAGGGAAGAATGAGGGTAGGGATGAAGAGGTGACACCAGGACAGTGATGGAGGAATCATTGGCATCTTGGTGGTGGTGAAAGAATATCGCCTGGACACCAATACCATAAACTGTAACACTATTATAACCATAATAAAACTGTAAAACACTGTCAACATAATATAATTTTTATGTTACATGAATTTTGTAGTCCTCAAACTTTAGCCTGTAACATGGTTAATTAAACCATTTTGAACTATAACAAAGAGATAAAAAATGCAACTTGGAACTATTCAGCCTTAAGTATCTGGTCCATAGTATGTTCACAGATGTGAGAAGATGAGAGGAGGAAAGAATAAAAGGAGAGAATAAAAGAATAAAAAGAATAAAAGAACAAAAGGAGAAGTGAAGCAAGAGAAAACAGATACACAAATCCTCACTTAAAACACATTCCCCAGGAATGCCCTGCCACAGTGGCAGGGCGGGGTGGGGGGAGATGGGATCGGGGAGGGTGGGAGGGATGCTGGGTTTACTGGTGGTGGAGAATGGGCACTGGTGAAGGGATGGGTTCCCGAACTTTGTATGAGGGAAGCATAAACACAAAAGTGTATAAATCTGTAAATGTGCCCTCACAGTGATTCACTAATTAAAAATAAATAAATTAATTTAAAAAAACTTTTTTCAATAGATTTTAAAATAACTTATATTTAACAGGCTACACTAACACACGACAGGGATGAGTGGAAACGTTACTGGTGCCCACTCAAGCAAATCGATGGACAATAGGATGACAGTGATACAGTGATACAGTGATTGTTTTAGTTTAAATATATAGCAGAATAACATGATGCTTGTGATACTGCAAGAAGACAACAAAAAGAAGTCTTGTTCATCATACCATAAGTACATTTGAAAGTTGCCCAAATTCTTAAAAGTTCTCATGACGAAATTATAACTATGTGTGGCAATGGAAATTAAGGAGGCTTATAGAGGTAGTTTAATGAAGATAATATCAGATAATATTTGTAAATATTAAAAATCGAAACCCAGAGGTGATACATTTTGGCTCCTTCACTATCAGCTAGCTAAGAGTTACCTTTCGATTGAGAGAAGGCACATTGTCACGAGAATTAGAATAGAGAGTGGTGTTTTTTGACGTGAAGCCTTCAGGCACAATTGTGACAAGCATCTAGGTGTGTAATCTAGCCAAGTAAGTGTTAACTCTCCTACAAAGGGTATGCAGGGATAATCAGCGCTGTAAAGGAATTTAGTCTGTTCTAAAGGTTGTCTCTCATCTCTAAACTCCCACAATTTGCTCAGCCATATTGGAACCAGAAGTTGGCCAACTCTTTGCCCTCTGCTTCCTGATGGGCTCCAGCAGTCAGCAACAGTGACTGGGTGAAGATTGCGGGTGACAAGAGTAGTAGAGATAAGAACCAGGAGGTCTGTCCCACAGCTTGGAAACTGGCCTCACATGCTGGGGGAAAAGGCAGCAGAGATAGAGAAGGGAACACCTAGTAGAGAATTTTGGAAGGACCCACTCGGGTTGAAAGCTGCGTACCAAAAGTAGACTATAGATCGAGCATGATGGCCACTCAATACCTCTATTGCAAACCACAACATCCAACAGGAGAGAGAACAAAAGGGAATGCCCTGCTGCAGAGGCAGGGTGGGGTGGTAGGGGTTGGGGTGGAGATGGTTGGAGGGATACTGGGAGCATTCGTGGAGGAGAATGGGCACTGGTGGAGGGATGTAAACGAAATGCAAACATGAAAGTTTATAAGTTTGTAACTGTACCTCATGGTGATTCACTAATAAAAATTGAAAACACACACACACACACAAAAAAAAATACGCATTCCCCAGAGAGCTGTTCAGAACAAGATTTTTTGCTGGTTCAGGGAGAAGATCTAAGTGCAACATGGAGGGAATAAAGTTCTTACAAAAGAGAATAAGAATATAATTGTTCATCTATTCTTTTTTTTTACAGTGTATGTTTTTTTTAAAATTTATTTATATTTAATTAGAGAATCACCGTGAGGGTACAGTTACAGATTTATACACTTTTGTGCTTATACTTCCCTCATACAAAGTTCAGGAACCCATGCCTTCACCAGTGCCCATTCTCCACCACCAGTAAACCCAGCCTCCCTCCCATCCTCCCCAATCCCATCTCTCCCCACCCCACCCTGCCACTGTGGCAGGGCATTCCCTTCTGTTCTCTCTCTATAATTAGTTGTTGTGGTTTGCAATAAAGGTGTTGAGTGGCCGCTGTGCTCAGTCTCTAGCCCTCATTCAGCCCGCAACTCCCTTCCCCCACATGGCCTTCGACTACAATGTAGTTGGTGATCGCTTCTCTGAGTTGCCCTTTCCCCGGAACGTGAGGCCAGCCTCGAAACCATGGAGTCAACCTCCTGGTACTTATTTCTACAGTTCTTGGGTGTTAGTCTCCCACTCTGATATTCTATATACCATAGATGAGTGCAATCTTTCTATGTCTGTCTCTCTCTTTCTGACTCATTTCACTCAGCATGAAACTTTTCATGCCCATCCACTTAACTACAAAATTCTTGACTTCCTTTTTTCTAACAGCTGCATAGTATTCCATTGTATAGATGTACCAAAGTTTCCTCAACCAGTCATCCGTTCTGGGGCATTCGGGTTTTTTCCAGATTCTGGCTATTGTAAACAGTGCTGCGATGAACATACATGTGCAGATGTTGTTTCGATTGTACTTTTTTGCCTCTCTGGGATATATTCCCAGCAGTGGTATTGCTGGGTCAAATGGGAATTCAATATCTAATTTTTTGAGAGTCGTCCAAATTGTTTTCCAGAAGGGCTGAACCAGTCGGCATTCCCACCAGCAGTGAAGAAGGGTCCCTTTCTCCCCACATCCTCTCCAACAGCGGTTGCTTTTGTTCTTTTGGATGTGTACTAGTCTCTGTGGTGTGAGGTGGTATCTCATGGTTGTTTTGATCTGCATCTCCCTGATGATTAGTGATGCAGAGCACTTTTTCATGTGCCTTTTGGCCATTCATATTTCTTCCTTGGTAAAGTTTCTGTTCATTTCTTCGCCCCATTTTTTGATGGGGTTGGATGTTTTCTTCTTGTAGAGTTCAACCAGTGCTTTATATACCATTGATATCAACCCCTTATCTGATGGGTATTGTGTAAATATCCTTTCCCATTCTGTGGATAGTCTTTGTATTCTGGTCACTGTATCTTTTGCGGTGCAGAAGCTTTTTAGTTTAATGTAGTCCCATTTGTTGATCTCTGTTTTTACTAGATTGCTTAGTTCCAGACGACATGATACTATATCTAGAGAAGCCTAAAACCTCTACTAAGAAACTCTTATAAACAATAGACTTATACAGTAAAGTTGCAGGCTACAAAATCAATACCCAAAAATCCATGGCCTTCATATATGCAAACAATGAGGCAGAGGAAAGGGACATGAAAAGAGCAATCCCATTCACAATCGTGCCCCAGAAAATCAAGTACCTCGGAATCAGCTTAACCAAGGAAGTAAAAGACCTTTACAAAGAAAACTACAAAATGCTACTCCATGAAATCAAAGAGGACATGAGGAAATGGAAACATATACCCTGCTCGTGGATAGGGAGAATCAATGTTGTCAAAATGGCAATACTCCCTAAAGCATTATACAGATTCAATGCGATCCCTATAAGTATACCCATGACATTCTTCAAAGAAATGGATCAAGCAATCCTAAAATTCATATGGAATAACAAACGTCCAAGGATAGCTAAAACAATTCTTGGGAAAAAGATGATGGGAGGCATCACCCTCCCCAACCTCAAACTTTACTACAAAGCAGTAACAATTAAAACAGCATGGTACTGGAACAAAGGCAGAGCCGTAGACCAATGGAACAGGGTGGAATATCCCTTCACACAACCCCAAATGTATGATCATCTAATCTTTGATAAGGGAGCAAGAGATGTGAAGTGGAGCAAGGAAAGCCTCTTTAACAAATGGTGCTGGCACAACTGGACAACCACATGCAAAAAAATGGGTTTAGACCTTGACCTGACACCATGCACAAAAGTCAGATCAAAATGGATTAAAGACCTCAACATTAGACCACAAACCATAAGGTACATTGAAGACAAGGTCGGCAAAACCCTCCACGATATTGAAGATAAAGATATCTTCAAAGGTAACACGGAACTAAGCAATCTAGTAAAAACAGAGATCAACAAATGGGACTTCATCTATTCTAAGTTTATGAGTTAACCACAAGAGTGTGGATTTTTCTCAGCTTAGTGGTTTTTAAATAAAAATTGGATGACTCTTGTCTTTCTCATCTAAATTATACTGGTAGAGCTTACTAAATCTATTAATTTTTCTTTTGTTTAGGCCTTGGATTCAAAGGTTAATTGGTGTTGTTCTTAATGCCAATTGGCTGCTTTAAACATCTGGCTAAGGACAGCATCCACTAGTAAATAAACACAATACCATGCTGAGATACAGAACATATCATCTGGACTGCATGTGAGTCAGTGATAATCTTAATTAAAGAATAATGATCTATAAGCAGGCTGGCCCTGATTCTGAAAAATCTCTCACCAGATTTGCAGAAGACCATGGAAACAACATACAAGAAATTGGCTCCTGTTATGCCCTTCTGGAGAGTTTTCCATGCTGAAAGGAGTGACAATGATTTGAGGATTAGTCACTTTATTGAAGGAAAGCAGAGAACAGAGAATACTGCCTCGAATGTCATGCAAACATTTTCAAAACTTCTCCCAAATAGATGATTGTCTATGATGCTCTGATCTGTGGGGATGTACCAATAGATCTCAGAGCTCCTTGAGGAAAGAGTTCCATTCCTTTTGTGGCGTTGTAGTCTTGAGGTTTATTTCCCAATATTTCACCCATCCTAAGTGCTTTATTTGATGAATTTGGCCAACTGTAATTGTTCATGTAGCCAGCGCCCAGCCACGGAGGAGACGTTTCCTTCTCTCTAGAGAGTCCTTCACACCGTCTAGTGGATTCTGCTGACTCAATGCATCAGATCCTGTGCTGTCTTGGGCTGTCTATGTCTTGGGCTGTCTATGTCTACCATGGTAGATTCCTGTTGACTGCTTGAGAACTGTTTGTTCTGGAAGTCAGTCAAGCAATACACAGTCTTTGCTATTTGGCTTCTCTTAATCTAATCTTTTTTTGAAATTTGGCCCCGTGGTAGTGTATAGAAGTGTTTGCTCTGTGTGCCCGATGAATCTAGTCTAATCTGTGTCCCTAAGGATCCACTGATGGGCTTGGGCCCTGATTCCACACACCATTGTTACAAAATAAATCTTCCTCCTAAAAGTCTGATAGACCAATTTATTCCTGCAAGTCTGATGGACCAATTGACTCCCTGCCCTCGCATTGACACCTAGGAATGGAACCTAGGAATGGAACTGCTATGTATGTATCTGAATGTAACCATTCACTACACATCCTACTAAGAAAGTACCAGATGCTTCCAAAGGGCTGGCTCTATGTTACACTCCCAGCGACTCAATGTGTGGTGCTCCCACCCACACTTACTTTGTCTTGTCAGTCTTATGTATTTGAGCACTGAAGTGTGGATCAAGGACTCCCACATTCAAAAATATATGACCCTGAAGTCTTTTTACTGCAGAGAAAAATACCTTTGTCTCAAACAAGGGTCCATGTGAACTGAGTTCTGGAGGGGACTCTGAGGTGAGTTCTCTGGAACAACCACTAAGTTATGGGAATACTTGGCTGTAGACAGAATGTGTCACCAATATTTGGATTAACTGAGAGGAGACAGGGATATCAGAATAGAACTATTTTCCAATGAAAAGAAAGGCATGCTTGGGAGTGGGGGGTGGCAGAACAATAGTACAGTGGGGCATTTATCTTGCATGCAGCCAACCTAGGTTTGATCTTCAGCATCCCATGTGATACCCCAAGCACAGCCAGGAGTAATTTCTTCATGCAGAGCCAGGACTAACCCCTGAGCATTGCCTGGTAAGACTTAAGAAGCCTAAAAGAAAAAGAAAGGCATGTTCTGAATTCCAGAGAAGCTTCAATTTTTCTTTTCCTTTTTCAGTTTCTGCAAATGGAATCCTAAGTGATACTCAGAGATCCAGGGTACGCACCAGTAAAGGGAGTCTCTGGGGCTCACTTGATGATACTGAGGGGACCATGTGATGCTGGGAATTGAACCCAGGCCAGGTGAATGCCAGATATGCAACCTAACCACTATACTATTTCTTGGCTCTAAGAGTACTTCTTATTTTCTTACTGTTTGTTTGGGACACATATGTCAGTTCTCAGGCCTTATTCTTGGTTTTGCACTCAGGGATCACTCCTGGAGGGACTCTGAGGACCATATGTGGTGTTGCGGATCAAACCTGGGTTGGTTGCATACAAGGCAAACATTATGACCCCATATTACCTCTAGTCCCCAGAGCAGCATTTTAAAGCTGCATTTTTAGAGTTTTGGAGAGAATGATTCTGTGCCCCAATACCTTTAGAATGTGCTAGGTGTTATTTCCTTCCCTGATATTTGTTTATTGATCAAAGCTTACTCCTGGCTCTGTGCTCATAGATCACTGCTGGCCATGCTTGGGGGGACGATATAGGATGCCAGGGATAGATTCTGGGTCAGCTGCATGCAAGCATTCCACGCACTGTCCTATCACTCTTTTCTGAGTATTTAATAGGCACATTCGCCCATTGTAGTCTGAGCTGAACCCCGCAGAAATGAGCATATTGAATTCTCTTCCAACCCCAGCTGCTTTCATATGTATTGGTCTGGACATCCTTTATAAAAATATCATCTATCAATTTCCCTTCTACAAAAACAGATTTGGGGAAATGCTGGTAGAAAACATTGATGTCACGTTTAATGTCGGCGCTCTTGGTTTCAGTCAGTTTAGCAAACGATCACCCAGGGGTGCCTGGGAAACAAATACATTTTGAAGAGATGAAAATCTGGGCGACAGCCTGTTTGTTTCTCCTTATTCACCAGCCCACTGGACAGGGGCCAAGTCTAATTCGTGGCTTGTTGAATCCCAGTGCAGATTATGGATACTCAGTAAACATTAATTATTAGTGGTAGTTGAAGAAATGAGAATGGTAATAATGCTCATGATAATGCTGTAGTTTCAACTCTGCCATCCACCAAAACATCAGAGGGGAAATCTTGAGACAGGCCGTAAAACCCAAACACAGCTGGGCACTCTCCTCTCCTACGGGTATTTTTCATCCCCAAACAAGGAACAGTTGCTGTGGAGAGAAAAGCAGGTGGTCGGGGGTCACTATTATTTGCCTGTAATTTGTTGGGAAATAAAGGCAAGGGCCAGGATTTCCTAAGGAACATTTGCGGGGTCAGTGTCATATTGTTTTTTAGGGGTTCTTAGTGGTAACCCTCTTATAGTCTTCCAGGTCCTCTCACTCCCCAGGGGATCCTGTTAGAGATGAATGATTGTATGCCATGACCTCACCACATTCCAGGGTCCCCCTCTGTTCTCTCATCTGCTCATCTGTCACCATAGTAACAAGCATCTCTTCAGAACCAATTATTTGTTGGCACTGATTGAGGAAGGTGATAGATACCTGAGGTTTATGGCTGAGGTTAAGGGGATGATCTCCTGAGAGTGCACTAACTACCTCTCTCTCTTCGTTTTTCATTTTGGCTTAGGTAAGTACTACTTTCTCCTCAAGTTCAAGTTTGGGTTTACTTACCCAAGAAAATATTCCTGGGCTCACCAGAGCCCTTGAAGTGTGAGGTGGTTCATTTGGAAGAATGACACTTTCTACCTTCTCCTCCCCTTCTAGCCACCAATGTGCATGATCCAAGTCATCAGAAATGGTCTTACGGTCCCTCAAGATATGATTTTTTTTTTACTTGTTTTGTTTTCTTGTTGCCTTCATTTGGGGGCCATACCTGGCTCTGTGCTCATAGATGGAGCCTGGCAGTGTTCAGGGAACCATGTGTTGCCACTTTCTGGACCCAAGTTAGCTGTATGCAAGGCAAGTGCCTTATCCACTGTACTGTCTCTTCAGCCACTATTCAACTTCTTTGTATGTTGGAGCCACACCCAGCAGTGTTCAGGACTTATTCCTGGCTCTGTGTTCAAGGATCACACCTGACAGTCTCAGGGGACCATATGGGATGCTGGAAGTCAAATCTTGATGACTACATACAAGGCAAACATGTTACCTGCTGTATATCCCTCCTGCTCCCACTATTTTGCTTTTTCAAATGACTGTTTATGTAACATGTTTATAATAGTGTTGACATTTATGGATGTGATGGACACAGTTGTTGCACTGTCATCGCCTCCAAAGTGCTCAAAATCTCCAACACTTGGTCAATCTTCATCCTCTCTTCCCTGCCCCACCCCACTGCTTGGTAATCTCAATTCTGTCATCCAAGACTAAGGGCTTGTCATCATTCAAAGTGGTCTGTTCCATGGTCGTTTCCTCTCCATACTACAGAGGAGTGAGACCATAAGATATTGTTCTCCCACGGATTTTTCACTTAAGAGGACACCTTCTAGTTTCATCCAAGTGCAGTGAACTGCTTGATTCCACACTATTTTTCATGGCTGCATAGAATTCCATTGTGTAAACAGACCACAGCTTCTTTATCCATTCATTTTCACTGGCCATTTGGCTTGTTACCATATCCTATCATAAGCATGGTAATGAACAAAGGTGTACATCTATCTCTCAAATTAATGTTCTCATGTGGCTGGAGTGATAGCACAGAGGGTAGGGTGTTTGCTTTGCATGCAGCCGACCCGGGTTCAATTCCTCCATCCCCCTCAGAGAGCCCGGCAAACTACCGAGAGTATCTAGCCTGCACGACAGAGCCTGGCAAGCTACCCATGGCGTATGTGATATGCCAAAAACAGCATCAACAAGTCTCACAATGGAGACTTTACTGGTGCCCACTCAAGCAAATTGATGAGTAAAGGGATGACAGTGATACAGTGACAGTGATGTTTTAGAAGTACAAGCTGTGAGACACAGCTAGCCCACCATTTCTCATTCTGGTCAGAGACTGTGAGAAGAAGCTAGCCCCCCATTTCCCACTCTGGTCATAAAAAATACATGATGTTGCCCCAGATAGGTATCTGGAAGGGTCATCTGGTGCTTACGCAGACGCAGGACTGGAGGGTCGTGGGACCCTGCACTTGTATCCTGTATCCTGTGTCTGGCAGGTAAAGTGTGCTTTAATGTATAGGATGACGTTTCTTGCGTTTGTTTGCCTTTGTTCGCTTTTGAAAATGTTTGAAGTTGTCCCGCCTTTGAAATTGTTCTGCTTTGAACTTGCTCCCGGGGCCTGCGCGCCCATTATGACTGTACGAACCCTTGGCTGCACACAGGAGGGTCGTGCCCCGACCGCTGCGTCAGGACGTCTCGGCCCCAGCTGGCTGGAATAGTACATCTCGCTGTGTGGTTTGCATTCCCGGCTGGGCTCTGTCTCTCCGAATATTGAGGGGTGGTCTCCAGTCCCAACATTTGGGGGCTCGCCCGGGATCGACCACTCCCCAGAATTCCAAGGGACGAATGGACCCCGAGAACCGAGATTTTTTATTTGGATTCCGCGGAGAGAGGCCACCCTCCTTGGGACTCTGGCCCAATGGGAGGCCGGGAGTAATCCCTTCTCGTTAGGGTGGTCGACAGACTCCTGGAAGTCTTGGGAGACATCCCAGCCCAGGTTTCAGAATCCGTTTGGGCGACCCTCGGAAGCTCCTGTTGGTTAAGGTGGAAGGCGCCAGAGTGTGTAGTGTGATTGAGTGTGATTCCGTTTGTAAAATCTGTTCCTGTGCTGTTTTTTTTTCTTCATTTTTCCTCTCTCTCATTGATCCTCTGTCTCCTCCTGTTTCTCATTATTGTAATTCTGCCCGCCATGAGCCAGGCATAAGTCGCTTCTAAGACTTTGATATTAAGCCATCTTTTGGAGGCTCAACTCTCAATTTAGAAGACAGGAATTGTTATAAAGAGGGGTGAGCCTAACACCTTTTGTTCTTCATTCAGAAAGGCCATCATTTGTTGTGGAATGCTCCCCGGAGGAGCCCTCTCACCCTCATTCAAAACCAGAGCAAGGACTGGGCAGAGGTGAAGAGAGGTAAACTGATAACTCTTATTCTGCAGAATGACCAGCCTCAACATTACCCTTAGCGGGCTAGCAGAGGGTACCTTTGATCTGGGGACCATTTTAAAGACTTAAAGGTAAAGTTTTCTTTCAGGACCAGGAGAACACCTGAACCAGACCACTTACATCTTAGTCTGGCAGGAACACGTTGAGAGACACCTGCTTGGTAAAATAAGATTGTTTTGAAACAGTGCAAAGATAAAATGAGGCTACTTAGTTTGTAACAGTTGTATACAAGACATCGTGATAAAGTTTTCTCATGCCTTCATAAACATTGACAGCCCAACTGTTTTCTAATACTGCTATTTTAAAGTTTGGTGAGTACCAATGGCCTCTTCCTGTGTCTGAAAGCATGTTTGAATTATGAAACCGTTAAAGAATCTGGTGTAAAAATCTTATGACTTGAAATCATTAAGAACTTCAAAATTAAGCCAAAGAAGGTTTTCTGATGCTGATATGATATACATATACATATATATACTTATATATGTGGGCTGGAGCCATAGCCCAGCAGGTAGGGCGTTTGCCTTGCATGCAGCCAACCCAGGTTTGATTCCTCTGCTCCTCTAGGAGAGCCTGGCAAGCTACCAAGAGTATCTCGCCCGCACGGCAGAGCCTGGCAAGCTACCTGTAGCATATTTGATATGCCCAAAACAGTAGAAACAAGTCTCACAATGGAGATGTTACTGGTGCCCGCTCAAGCAAATCAATGAGCAACGGGATGACAGTGACAGTGATATGTGTGTGTGTTTGCATTAGATTATTACAATGTGAGTCAAAATTTATGACATCAAAATAATTTAAAGATAATGGGTTAAAGTGTGAGTTTCTAAAATTATAAAATTGATGTAGAATTCATACCCCACCAGTGCTTTAATCTGTGTCCCTGGGAATTTGAGTTTAAAGATAAAGTTCCTAATGTAAAATGAACTTTTGACAATAGGATATATGTTATGAGATCTTTAATTGTGAGCATCTTTAAGACCCTTCGAATATCTATAGAACCAATGTAATACTTGTGAAATGGGACTGCAGAATAGTAACTTGTGTCCAAACTTGTGAGATCATGTTGTGCCAAGCTCAGTGAGTTTAAACTCGTGGGATGACTATAAGGAATATAGAGGTATGTCTTAAGTCAGAGAGATAATGAATGTAAAGCAAGTTTGAGGAAAAGACATTGTAATCAAATTGTATTGTTGTAAAAACTCTTTAAAGTACATATGCAGAATTGTTCTAGTACATTTTTGGTAAAATATATGGAAAATATATGGATACATTATCCAGACTCCTGTTACAGTGCTCTTAGATAATTGAAAATTATTGTTTTCAACATGGAACTAAATGAGTTGTGTAAAATATTTGCTTTTCTCTCTTCAGTGCCATGAAGCATTAATGCATTATGTTTGTTTGCATGAACTCAGACAAAGGCCTTTCCTCTCTGCAATAGGGTCTATCTCCCATGCAGACTGGAAAATCAGCTATGGGACCCCAAAGCCCTCTTCCAAGGAAACAATCAGGGATTGGTCTAAATGACAGGAACAGATATTTAACAGGTACTGTTTCAAGTACCCTACAAACCTCAAGGAGACCTTAGAAATAGGACGGCTCAAAGAAGGATTGGACATTGTCTGTGCCGTGGAAAATGAAGTTCAAAATTTGCAATGACTGACTCAGCCTGAGTCCCATTCTCAGTATCAAAAACTGGATGATAAGATCTCTCCCAGCCCTGAAAGGAGGGATGAGACAGATTCCCGAGTCTGGGGTAGACCTGACATGACATAGAGCATTAAATACTGTCATTGGCATATCTACTGCTCTGTCTTTGACCTATCCCCAGGACTTCTTAGTAAGTAACGGGGTATCCCAAACAGAGAGTTCTCCAATCTTGCTGTGCTTATGCAAAAGAACAAGCCAGGTTTGTTAAGCCATCTGGCAAATTTGAAATAGAGGAGAGAAAACTGTGGCTTGTTACCATATCCTACCATAAGCATGGTAATGAACAAAGGTGTGCATAATCAAATTAATGTTCTCATGTTTTAGAAGTAGAAGCCAACAGTTGGAATCTCCAAATTCTATTAATTTGGGGGTAAATCTCTATAACATATTCCCTGGAGGCTAAACCAACATTCCCACCAATGTAAAAGATGTTCCTTTTTCACCAGATACCTGCTGGCTGTTTACAGTCTTTGTGTAGTATGCTGTGTGAGATAGTATCTCATTGTGTTGATTTGCATTTCTCTAATAGTAAGTGACAATGAACACTTGGTCAAGTGCTCACTGGTCATCTGGGGAAATGATCATGATTCTTATCTCATTAGAGAGTTATTCTGTGTATGATGCCCAAATTTGCATTTTAGCTTCTCAATCAGACTGTTTCTAGACTTTGTGCACCTCTACTCCATTGGCTATGTTGATTTGACTCTTTCCTATCCTCGGTCCTCATTGCTTACAGAATAAAATTCAAGCTTCTCTGTATAATGTGAGTTGTTCTCCAACTGGCTCAAACCTCCTTCTTCAGGGTTACCTCCTGCTGTTTGACTTTTTGCTTTTGATCTCTCCTCCACCCAAGACTGCAGAGGGTAAAGTTTCTCTTTCTACCAGAAAATGTTTCCTGGCTTATCTGTCTGAAATATTATACCTTGTGCAGAGGATTATCCTATCACCACATATCCTGTAGTTCATGAAAGAATTGGGGTTCTGCTGTCCTTTTCACTCAGGAGATTTCTCTGCTGGACTCCAATCTCTCCTGACAAGTCTGAGAGAACCCAGATACCAGGGCCTGTTTCCTGCTCATTCATCCCCGCCCTCCCTAAAGTAACATCCTTTTAATGCTTGAAGGAAAACACTTTCCTTTTTATTCACAACTCCTTGGGTGTATCTATTCCTGCCAATCTTTCGATGGGGAAAATATGGGACTCAAAGTCATGCCGTTGTCTCTCAGCAACATCGCCTGGGAAGGCAGTGCCAGGTGGTATGGTTCTCAGGATGCTTTACACACCAGTGACCCATGCTTGTACCTTCTGCCTTGACCTTTCTCCACAAATAGAGATTTCTATGGTCTACAGTTGCCTCTACTGCAATATCTAAGAGACATTCTACATTGATCCAGAGGAACTTCCACCGTTCTTGTCTTCCTTCACCACCCTCTCCTCCCCATTTCCTACTTGTCAGTAAGTGTCATTTGCATTCCCTCAATGGCTCGGTCAGACCCCTCAGATCCACCTTGAGCTCTAGTCTTTCTCCCATACATCCATCTGCCAGCACTTTGTCTGGCTAATCCTGACTCTCCAGGAGTCAATACATGTTCACCACTGGATAGGGTCCCTGCAAGGACACAGCCCTAGTGTCCACTGGCAACACCCCACTGATACCTCTGGCCTGTTTGGCACAAGCTGTGAGCACTGATTGCTTTGCAGGCTCAGGCAAATCACATTCTCCTTCTACCCCAACCTTCCAGCTGCTCTCACTTGTTATAGTGGATAGAACCTCGTGCCTCAGTAGGCCCAGATCCCTATATAACCCCACTCCTGTGGTCCTTCCCATGCTTCCCCTTCTCTCACTGTCTCCTGGGATCTTTGCTGGATTCCAGCATGCACCTTCTCAGACTTTGGGTTCTCTCTGTGGATTCCTCTGCCTTCAGAGACCCAGAGACCGACACCACTCAAACACAAGGATCACTGTCCTTCTCTGCCCCTGGCCCCATACGTTCGTCTGCTTTCCTGTTTCATTAGGATTCCAGGTTATGATCATGACCTGCAACTCTATTATCTATGGAATTCATTCATTCACTGACATATTCAGCTAGCCAACAAATGAACACAGAGCCCTTGCTTGGAGTGAGGTGCTGTGCTTGTGGCTCCTATATACCAATAATCAAACTACACAAAGATCCCTCAGAAGGCTCTGCATTCTGTGGGTGGAGGACAGATCATAGCTGGGCTAGTGAATGAATAAATGATGTGCTCTGATCAGGAGGGGCTGCACGAAAAATGATGAAAGGCAAAGAAGACAAGATGCAAGGTGGAGAGCAGGCCTTTACAGCTGTCTTGTGCCTTTGCAGAGGCCCCCAGGTAGGGGCATCAGTGCAGACACTGACAGCAGTGAGAGCTAGAGGTATATTCTCAGCCAGGTAGTGAAGGCTGCTCAGATAAGACAAAAGTGGCCATAGTGCCGGAGCTTAAATTTGTAGGAGTCCAGCCCTGTGGGTAATTTTGCTCAGTGGAAGGTTCTAGCTTTTGTCCTAAGGGTGGGGGGCTCTTTGGAGGGTTGGGAACAAAAAGGTGGCATGGCAGAACTTCTACTTTTTTTTTGCTTTTTGGGTTACACCTGGAGATGCACAGGGGTTATTCCTGGCTCTGCACTCAGGAATTACTCCTGGCGGTGCTCAGGGGACCATATGGTTTGCTGGGAATCAAACCTGGGTCGGCCGCATGCAAGGCAAATGTCCTACCCACTATGCTATTGCTCCAGCTCCAGAACTTCTACTTTAAATGCTTGTCTTGGCTTCAAACAGGAGGTTAATGATCAGAAGGCCCTTGGAAATCCTTTGGAGAGAGATGGCAGAGATTGATCTCAAGGGGAAGGAAAGAGGAGGTTACAATTGTGCGGGCATTATGCTAGTAGATTCCATGGGACTGTTCCTGCATGTGATAGAGTACGTGGAGAAAGAAAGATGTGCTTTTTTCTTCAAAGCTGGGAAGGATAAAAGGAGGAGTGGCTTACAAAGGAGTCAGGAAACCAACGGTTCCATTTGGAATAACTTCAGGTTGAGTTACTCAACCTGACTCCCATATGGAACAGTCAAGTCACAAATGGGTGGAGAGTTTGGGATCTGGGGAGATCTTGGACTTTACCTTCACGCCCCCAGTGTGAACCCATTCCCCATGGAGGTAGGTTCATCTTTTGGCCGTAGGAGGAGGACAGAAACTTCCTCATGTACTATTCATGCTCTCATTCCTAGCACAGTGCCTACACAAAACCCTTAACTAATAACTGCTTTGGATGAATGATTTTTGCCAGTGGGATGGGTATGGTCTCTGGTCCTATAGATAAGTTATGCAATACAACATCCATTGCTCAACAAATAGGAGATGGAAGGAGAGTCACACCAGTGTGATGTGATAGAGAACTGGATTGCTTAGTTCAGATTTGGAAAGCCAAAAGCTATGCAAGGTCACATTTTTGTCTCTATCTCTATAAATCTGATGGTGGTGGTGGTGGTGGGGTGTGTGTGTGTGTGAGCACCCACTGGCTTGTGCTGGTGACTATTGATTAGGAATGGAGAACAATGCACCACCAGCCCTGGGCACAAAGAAACATCAGGGCTAATGCAAGGAAGAGACAAAGAACAAAACAAGCCAATGGCCTCCTTCCAGCGAAGCTGGGCCCTTTCTTCCCTTATGGTTAGACAAGGAGGAGACGTGCAAATGTTTCCCCCAAAGGGATTGCCACTTCAACACCGATTCTCCTGGGTGTGGGAGAAATACTCCAGAAGCCTAGCAACATCTTGCCTTGTTGCTATTCTCCTCTTTCTAATTTTTAATGCCAATTCCTTTCACCTGCCGCTTCCCTGTCTGTGTTTCTGTAGAGCTTTTGTGTTCTTCTCTGCCTCTCTCCTCTTTCTTCTCTTTCCCGCATCCCATTTTATTATTTTATTTGTTCAGAAAGCTCCCCAAAAGTGCACAGGGAGAAAGGATGCAGATAGTAACCCAGAGAAGGAGAGAGAGAGAGAAAATAGAAGAAAGAATTGCCAATTTTGAAGAGCCTTTCCCTTTTTTTATTGCCATGTTTTTGCGCCTGCCCACATCAAATCTTTAGAAGACACAGGAACATTAATAATACATAGTTTGCTTTGTTCAGTTCAATTTTACCTGGATCCGAAGGGCTTGGGATGCAAGACACAGGAGCTTGTTTATCCCGCACTTCACAAATAATAGGATGATTGCTCCTACTCTAGCCCTATAGGCCTCTCTGCTCAGCTGTTTAGTTTTCTGGGTGAAAAATAGCATCAGCTGGTGGCAGAAGACCAGGCACCCTCAGCTGGAGCTTCCTTAGAGCAACGCTTCAGCTGTGGCCAGCTGTGCTCCCTATGGGAGTCCACCTTCCCCTGTCCACCACCCTCTGCCCATCTCCCCCTGCCTCACCACCCCTTCTGGATGGGTCTTCTGCTGTGTGGCAAATTTCCTTTCCAGGCCAGTTTGCCTTCATTTTGATATGGTTGCATTGGTGCCTTACACCAGTCTCCTTTCAAATCTGAGAAATCATACCTGAGCCCATTTTTACAGATCAGGAAAGAAAATGCTCATGGGTATGTGCTGGGCTTTCATTCCACAGAACACTGAATCCAGCTTGTTCCCAGGTGCATCTACTTATAATAAAACCAGGGCAAATCTCTTTTTGTAAATAGATTCATCCTGCTTCTCAGGAGGAGAGGGGGAAGTTGGGCCATACCTGACAGTGCTCAGGAATCACTCCTTGTGGTGCTCAGGAAACCATATATGGTGCTGGGAATTAAACCTGGGTCTTCTGTGTACAAGGCAATTGCATTGCAATACCCTACTTGCTGTACCATTCCTCCAGGCTGTTCTTCCTGTTGTTGTTTTGTTTGTTTTGGAGTCACACAAGATGGTGCTCAGACACTTCTGGCTTTGTGCTGAGGCATAAATCCTGGTGGGACTCAGAAGACTATATGGGGTGCAGGAAATTAATCTCTTGTCTGCCATGTGCAAGGTAAGTGCCTTACCCATTGTACTATCTCTCAGCCCCCTCACCCTCCTGTTCTAAGTAATTTTCATGCAGATGGATAGTGCAAAAATCTGCAAAACATCTTTATCTAGAACAAATCAGTGTCAAAACTGATATGTTTTTTCCTTTCTTTCTTTTTAACTTTTTTTTTGACAGCAGAAGAAACACAGATGTTTCTGCTCCCTCCCCAAGTCCTTTTCCTTCCCACCACGCTCTGGATCGATGTCAACTAAACCCTAATCATTCTCTAAGAAGCTATTTCTGCATGAGGTCAGGAGAGATAAAGCACAGCAATCCCAGTCACTTCAGCCAGCAGGAGGGAAAGAAACCAACACATAAAATCCTTCAGCATTTCCACTTGGGAAGATTTAACACCCTTTTCCTTGACAACTCATTGGAAAACACTCTTCTCATCCCCAATGATGGGGGGTCAAACCCAGGGCCTCAAACCTGCAAGACAGCTGTTCTACAACTGAGGCACTCTCTGGTCCCAAATATACTCTCAGGGATTTGAATATTTGAAGAGAGGTTCGAGCCAAAGAGAAAAGAAACTTGCTATTTTTTAAAGCAATTGCCAAACACTAGTTGGCTACAGATCTAGGGTTTTGTCTTTGGGAGCTAGAATACCAAGGTATCAAAGTGGGGATACCAAGATTACCCTGGCCTCTAAACTATAGGGATGAGAAGACCAGGGAAGTGTAGAAACTAAAGGGGGAAATAAGAGGAGAAGGGTGGGAGTAACAGACACAGGGCAGCGGGCAGGGGTCCTGGGCAGATCAGTGGTGTTGAGGTTTG
The DNA here is from genome assembly GCF_027595985.1 of Sorex araneus. Classification (NCBI taxonomy): domain Eukaryota; kingdom Metazoa; phylum Chordata; class Mammalia; order Eulipotyphla; family Soricidae; genus Sorex; species Sorex araneus. The sequence goes on along the minus strand of NC_073304.1, from coordinate 156,196,883 downwards.
GTATATGTCTATATCTAAGCCATAAAGCCAACAACACTGTAAATATGAGACCCAAACTAAAATAACCTTTTGAAAACTATATGCCTGTCAATGAGATAGGCTATGGTGTGCAAAGGAACCTGGGGGCATTTGTGGAGGGAAGCTGACACTGGTGGTGGGATCAGTGCTGGGACATTGCATGCCTGAAACTCTATTTAAGACAACTTTGTAAATTATGTGCCTTAATAAATATGTTTCAAAAATTATATTTGCATGATCTAACTTTGACATTATTGGTATGAACTGAGGAAAGTGAAAAAATATTAGAAAGAAAAAATAAAACAACTGCATTTGTGGCCAGGTGAGAATGGCATGGTGGCTGATCAAGTATACACCCTGAAGACCAGTGCCACGGAGACCAATGCCACAGAGAGAAGTGCCACAAACATGAAAATGTGTGAACCTCTAAACTAACACCTGGGACCTCCACAAACACCTCAAGCAGCCATTCTAGCTACAGCAGGAGAAGGGAACTATACATTGCAGTAATGCCCGTCCTTGATTTTTGAGCCTCCCTGTTAAACCTGTGGGTTACAACCCCATATCCAACAGGGGCTTGTGACAAATATGGCAGCCAAGGCTTCAGAATGCACCATGAAAACAGATTAATTCAAAGTCAAATGCATTGTGAATCCAGGGTCTTCCTGGCAGCACTTGCCCAAGTTGAGCTTCTGAAATGGAAAGGGGTCTTGCGTGGAAAAAAGTAGAAGGTTTGCTCTCTCCCCCAGGTCAGTGAATCAGACCAGGGCCACCATTTTCAACAGACATTCAGTAAATTAAAGGAGGACATGAAAGAAACAATAGAACAGACAGCCGAGAAAATACAGGAAGAAATGAGAGCAGAAATTTTAAAAAGCTACAAAAAAGAAGTGTCAGGAATAAAGGACTCTGTTGATGAAATTAAAAACTCAGTGAGTTCCCTCAATAGTAGAATGGCTACAGCCGAAGACAGAATCAGCGAGCTTGAAGATGAGCTGCAGGAAGCTTACGGGAAACAACAAACAATGGGAAAAGACCTCAAAATAGCTGTTA